>NW_026652290.1:7030898-7071400 GCF_009828535.3 Hylobates moloch | reverse complement strand
AAATTTGTTGTAGAGATGAAGTCTCGCTGTGATGCCCAGGCTGGTCTCAAACTCCTGGGCTTGGGCAATCCTCCTTCCTCGGCCTCCCCAAAAGCCCTGGGATTACAGATGTGAGCCCCCCCACACCTGGCCCTAAAATTTACCTTAGTATTTATCAGTTATATGTTCATTCACAGCCAAAATGACAAACAGCACCATAGGCTTAAAATGTGCTGCCCCTTCTACCCTCCTCCCTGCTGCCCTTCCTACCCCCCCCCCACTGCCCCTCCTACCCCTGGCTCCTGCTCCCAAGGAGCAGCATCTTTTCAAGCTATTTCTTCTAGTGTTTTTTTGTTTGTTTGTTTTTGTTTTTGAGACAAAGGCTCGCTCTGTCGCCCAAGCCAGAGTGCAGTGGCGTGTGATCTCAGCTCACTGCAACCTCCGCTTCCCGGGTTCCAGTGATTCTCCTGCCTCAGCCTCCTGGATAGCTGGGACTACAGGCATGCGCCACCATGCCTGGCTAATTTTTGTATTTTAAGTAGAGACGGGATTTCGCTATATTGGCCAGGCTGGTCTCAAACTCCTGACCTCGTGATCCGCCTGCTTCGGCCTCCCAAAGTGCTAGGATTATAGGTGTGAGCCACTGCGCCCGGCCATTGAGTGTTTTCTTGAAAACATTTATGAATACACGCCATGCTGCTCATTCCTGAGCAGCTCAAAATCAGTCCTGGTAGGATTATTCACACCACCCAAACTGGCAGATGAGCCCCGCTCCGAGAACCAGCCATTGAACGTTTGTGAGTGCAGGCTGGTGCCAGGTGCAGGCCAGGCTGGTGCCAAGCGTGGGCTGGTGCCTGGTGCGGTCTGGTGCAGGTGCGGGCCGGTGCAGGCGTGGGCTGGTGCAGGTGCAGGTTTCGTGCAGTGCTCTGCTCTCTGCTTACCCTCATTCCCGTCACGTTCTGTTGGTTTGGTTTTGGGCCTCTGACATGTTGGTCTTTGCCCAGATGTCTTGGTGGTTCTTGTTAAAAGGGAGGCCCTAGGAATTAGCTGGAAGCCTGTTGCCTGGTGGCTTCACTTCGGGGCACTTGCGCAGAAAGCAGGGCATTGTTGAGTATCCCCACCTACCAGTGTCTGTGGGACCCTTCTCACAGGCTGAGTCTCTCCAGACACAAATCCCCAGCCCGCCCCAGGGTTCGAGTCCTGGCTGCCCAGTTGCACTGCTGGGGAGGGGTGGTGGCGTCTGTCCTGGGTGAATCACCTACCTCTGCCCCACCCGCAGGGCCAGCTGGGGAGGGCAGGGTGGATGCTAGTGGCTCAAGTGAGGAAGGGGCTTTGCCAAGCAGCCAGATTCTCCCCTTTGCCTCAAAGCCTGTCCATGCCTGTGGGAGAACCGTGTGTCTCCCTGGGGGTACGGGACCTACCAGCTCCTCGCCCTCCCTCCCCCCAATGCCTGGACCCTCCCTTGCGTCCCAGTTGCTCTCTGCTGGCCCTTCTGTTTCTAATCCTCCGGGTCTGCAGATGCCCCTTTCCTGTAGTCTCCTCATCCCTCCTGTCAGCCTCGGTATTGGTCCTGTCCCCCCTCCTTCCCGCGGGTCTGCGGAGGGGCAGAGGCAGAGAGTATGGCTTCCATCCGTCGTGTGGGATGGGGCTTCACTTCTGTGAGTCTGCTCTCGAAGCTGATTGTGAGCTGCTGGCCTGAGCTGCTCCCCCAATCTTGGGCAAGCACGCCTTGATTCTATCCCCTGCCCCGCGGGAGCCCTCCGGTCGAGCTTTCCTATCCTGGGAAGGACCCCATCATCAGGGCACAGGCTGTGGAAGGGGCCTGGGGACACCAGATGACGCTGCTGCCAGCATGTAGCAAGCACTGAAGGCCTTTGTTCCCACCCAGCCCGTGCTGCGAGTGTGGCTCTGAGATCTCAGGCGTCCCTTCCGGAGGCCTGACCATTCCTGTCTCTCTTCCGGCCTGGCAGGAGCAACAAGGGAGCTGTGGGCAACTGCGTCACCACCATGGTGCACAACTGCTACACCCCCTCGGAGAGGGTGCCCCTGCTCAAGAGCTCCAACCAGACCGCCCCCTCCCTCAAGTAAGGTCTTCCGGGGAGGCTGCGGGGCTGTGGGGTCCGACCTCGGTCAGGGCATGTGGTCAGTGCACACGGGGTCCAACCTCGGTCAGGGCACGCGGTCAGTGCACACGGGGTCCGACCTCGGTCAGGGCACGCGGTCAGTGCACATAAAACCACATGGAGCAGCCGTGAACCGGGGTCCCCATCCGTGTCCGCCGCCCTCTTCTGTTCTTGGGTTGGCAGCTTCCCACAGAGAGAAAACAGCCCAGATGTGGTGGCACAGTGAGGTCTGGGGCTCACCCTGAGGTGGGGCCCCCAGGAGGAAGCCAGGGCTTGTGCAGAGCCCAGAAGGCGTCACAGCGGGGGTGGACTGAGATGGGCAGAGGAGCCCCCGAGTCCACCACCGCATGGTCTTGCTGGGATTGGGGATGGCCTTGGGGTTGCTCAGGGGTCCCTCAGGCTCTGGACTCCTGTGACTTTTGGGAACTTTCTCAATGGAATTTTTTTTTTTTTTTTTTGAAACGGAGTTTCGTTCTTGTTGCCCAGGCTGGAATGCAATGGTGCAATCTCGGCTCACTGCAACCTCCGCCTCCCAGGTTCAAACGATTCTCCTGCCTCAGCCTCCCCAGTAGCTGGGAGTACAGGTGCCCGCCACCATGCCCAGCTAATTTTTTTGTATTTTTAGTAGAAATGGGGTTTCACCATGTTGTCCAGGTTGGTCTCAAACTCGTGACCTCAGGTGATCTGCCCACTTTGGCCTCCCAAAGTGCTGGGATTACAGGTGTGAGCCACCGCACCCAGCCTCTCAGTGGAACTTCAGTGAGAAGTTTTTAAATGCAAAGAGCTCATTATCCTGGGTACCAGTGAGTGGGACTTTGTCAGAGCACAGGTGGTCCAGAGGCCAGGATGTGGCACGGGAGAGCCGGCCTCGCACCTGCTGCTGTCCCCCTCTGCCCCGGCTGCCTGCCTGCCAGCACCCCTTCCAGGCTCAGTCCTGGGACTTCCGGGAGTGGGCACCTGCTGCCTGTGGGCAGAGCTGTTCCCCTGGGCAGTGAGACAAGGGTGCTTTCTTCTTTCCTGTCAGCAACATCATCAAGGCAGCCACCTGTGAGGGCAGCGAGAGCAGCGGCTTCGGGAAGCCGCCGAAGAACGTCTCCAGTGCCACCCACTCGGCCCAGAACAACGCTGGGGGCAGCACGGGCCTGCCCAGGCGGAAGGAGGTGACGGAGGAGGAGGCTGAGAGGTGACCGCTCTTGGGGCGGTGGGGGGCCTGAGGCTAGAACACAGAGGTGGGCAGGTGTCAGGGTCTGGGGGGCTCACACCTCCGAGGATAGAAATTTCCATTTAATAATTGTTTTAATTTTTTTTTTTTTTTTTTTTTTAGATGGAGTCTCGCTTTGTCCCCCAGGCTGGAGTGCAGTGGTGCGATCTCGGCTCACTGCAAGCTCCGGGTTCACGCCGTTCTCTTGCCTCAGCCTCCCGAGTAGCTGGGACTACAGGTGCCCGCCACCATGCCCGGCTAATTTTTTGTATTTTTAGTAGAGACGGGGTTTCACCATGTTAGCTAGGATGGTCTCGATCTCCTGACCTCGTGATCCGCCCGCCTCAGCCTCCCAAAGTGCTGGGATTACAGGCGTGAGCCACCATGCCCGGCCTGTTTTAAAATATTGAGACTGAGCAGACCCCATGTGGCGTGGTTCTGTTTACATAAAACACCAAGCAAAGGCAAGTTTATCACAGGAAGTCGAAGGCTGGTGTAGGGGTAGCAGAGAGGGCTCCTGCAGGGGCAGTGGAACATTCCAGAACTGCACTGTGCTGATGGTCACACAACTCTAAATTTGCTAAAAATCATTGACTTGTACACTGAAAATGGGTAGATTTTGTGGTATGGAAATTATACCTCAGTAAAACTGTTAATTAAAACAACGTTAAAGGCAAAGAAGATACAGAACTGAAAAAAGCCAACCACACCCAAAGCTCCAGGGGCTGTGGGCACCTTTTATTGTATACAAATTATACTCAGTAAAACTGATTAAGGGGCTGTGGGCGGAGCCTCCTGTGATGATGACTGTTGGGGGCTGTGCTCCTGCCGTTTGCTCCTGGGAAGCTGGAGGGGCTGTGGGCGGAGCCTCTTGTGACCATGACAGTCGTTCCTCGTCAGGACAGTCGCGGGGGTACCTCCCTGCCTGGACTTTAGCCTTCCCCTGGCGGAGCCGTCACGTACCCTACCGCCCAGTTAGGGCTAGGGAGACCAGGCCTGTAGATGCAGTGGGTGGCACGAGGGAAGGGGGACCAGAAGCCCACAGCTCCTTGAAGCCCCCCAGTTCTGCCCCGGGCAGACTGCCCGCGAGCTAGGGCTCACACGTTCTGGGTTCTCTGTTAGTGCCTTTGCTGAGAGAATCCACACATGGTCCTGAGAGCCAAGGTGAAGCATTTTTTTTGTTTAATCAGTTTTACTGAGTATAATTTGTATACAATAAAAGGTGCCCATTGTAAGTGTGCAGTTCCATGAGATTCCACCAGGGTGTATAGTGCCGTCTGCGGACACAGCAGACCAAGATAAGGAAACGGCCCGGCACTGCCAGGCTTCCCTCGAGCTCCTTCCCGGCCCTGATGCCAGCAGCCACCAGTCTGTTCCCTCATAGCCCTGCCTGTTCTGAGCAACCTCTCTGTGGAGCCACAGCCTGTGGTCTGCACTGGCCTGAGTCCCGGGCCTGTTTCCTGTGGGTAGGTCCCGCCATCCAGTATTCACGCCGTAGCCAGGTCATGGACATTTGAACTATTCTCACTTACTGGCGATTGTAAATAAGGCCACACAGGCCTGCGTGGGTAGGCGTTTCCTCTCCCCTGGGCACCTTCCCAGGAGGAAGGTTTTGGGTTTTAGTGGAGCTGGTCCAGGCGGCTGGTCCTGCCGTGTGAAAATGGTCCAGGTGGGCTGGTCCTGCCATGTGAAAAGGGCTACTTGTGTGCAGCCGCCGGCTTCTCTCCTCCCCGGCTTGACCTTCCACTAGCAGCCAGCTGGCTCCTGCCGGGGCACTGGTCCTGTCTTGGCCCTGAGCCCTGCTCTCTGGGCAGGTTTATCCACCAGGTGAACCAGGCCGCTGTCACCATCCAGCGCTGGTACCGCCACCAGGTGCAGCGGCACCGAGCAGGAGCTGCCCGCCTGGAGCACCTACTGCAGGCCAAGCGGGAGGTCAGTGTGGGCATCTCAGTCACTCCATGCTCCCCCGGGGAGTCTGGCCCAGAATCCCAGGGGTCTGAGTTTCTGGGACAGGTGGAATCAAAGCCTAGGATTGCTCGTGGGCCCCGTCTCTGGGTGCGGCATCCTTGACCCTGGGTCCCCGCAGACAGGCAGGGTGGTCCTCACTGGCGGTCATCAGGGTCTGGGTGTCAGGAAACGCCTGCTGGGTCCATCCCAGGCTGGAGAGTCTCAGGAGGACGTTCTGTGGGGGCAGAGCTGTCTCCCCCACGCCAGAACTGTTGGCCACTTGCAACGCAGGGCTCATCCTCCGTAGAGCAGAGAAATGGCAGGTTCAAGGTCCTGGTGGGTTTCACCTTCCCTGCTGGCCCTGAGATTCCATGAACTCTAGGGGACTCCAGGGTGTTGTGGGGAAACCTCTGGTCTGGGTCTGGATTCCATCTTCCAGATGTAAACACCACATGGCACCGGCTTCTTTGGCAGGAGCAGCGGCAGCGGTCAGGTGAGGGGACCCTCTTGAACCTGCACCAGCAGAAAGAGGCAGCCAGGAGGAAGGCCCGGGAGGAGAAGGCGCGCCAAGCCAGGCGAGCAGCCATTCAGGTGCTGACCACGCAGGGACCACTGAGCAGCACCGTGGCCCAGGCCTGACAGTCTGGGGTTGCTGCTCGGGCTCCCTGGGCCCCGGGACACAGCCTCAGGGCAGCTTGGCTGGGGAGCCTGGGGTCGTACTCTCCCAGGGACAGTGCTCAGCGATGCTCCCACTGCAGGAGCTGCAACAGAAACGAGCCCTGAGAGCCCAGAAGGCGAGCACTGTTGAGCGTGGGCCACCTGAGAATCCCAGGGAGACCAGAGTGCCAGGGACGCGACAGCCTGCTCAGGAGCTGTCCCCCATGCCAGGCGGCACTGCCCACCAGGCCCTCAAGGCCAACAACGCTGGTGAGAGTGGCTCCACGCCCGCCCTGCTCTGGGGGGGGGACTGCAGCCAGGAAGGAGGTGCAGCCCCTGTGGACCTCCCCTCAGCCTCCTGTGCTGCTGCCCATGTTGGCAGCCCCAGTCCTCGGAGTTAGGGGCCTTGGCCCCCAGCTGACCTGACGAGGTGCCGAGACCTTGACAAACAAATGGTCCTGGACGTAGGAATCCCTACAGAGCAGAAGGCCCGGAAGGGAGGGGTGGCACTCATCCTCCACAGCTCCACACCCAGAACCGTGGCTCCCCAGCGGCTCCTCTGCTTCTGGGATCACCTCTGCCTCCCCCATGCCTGGCTCCTTCCCGGGGGTGCCTCCAGAGTCGCTGCCCGCCCTGGGATGCTCCCTGTGGAATGGTGCTGTCTTCTGCTGTGCAGGTGCTGGCCTCCCTGCTGCAGGCCCCGGAGACCGCTGCCTGCCCACCTCCGCCTCATCCCCAGAACCACAGCAGCCTCCAGAGGACAGGATGCAGGTCTGAGCACAGCTGTCCTTCCCTCCATCATGGTTTTTGGCTTTAAGGGCCATGTCTGTGCCAGGGGTGTCCTGAGCTGAGCTTATCCCAGCCCCTCCTCTGCTCTAGGGGCCACTTATGCTCAGAGAGGCCGCCCAGGAGGGGTCTTCTTGCTCTGATGCATGGTGCTGGCTGCCCCTTGGGGATCCTTCGCTGGGGTGGATCCAGTTGGGTTTTTGCAGATGTCCTGGGGTGGGGGGCCCTGCATCCTCATTCACAAAAGAGGAGCTTCCGGCTCTGAGGAGTGACCTGATAGCCAAGGCTCCCAGGCTGCTTAGTGGTGGGGCCAGGTGGCTGCACTCCTGTTTTCCTGGAGTGGGGCACTGGGAGGAGTCCCCCAGTGGCTGGAGCTGCTCTGGGTTTGAGCAGCTGCAGAGACAGGGTGGGAAGGTCTGAGCCCTGGCCTCACCTTCCAGGGGCTGAATGTCAGGACTGGGGAGCTCCCGCGGTGCCTTCGGGGCTCTGCGGTTGGCCTCCTATGTGGGGGCTGCTCTCAGCCACTAGCAGCCTTGCTGCATCTGTCTCCCTGCTCTTTTGCAGGACGTTCTCGTGCAGGATGCAGCTGGAGACAACCTGGAGATGAAGGCCCCGAGCAGGGGGCCGCTGGAGGAGCTGCTGCACACGCTGCAGCTGCTGGAGAAGGAGCCGGACCCGCTGCCCTGCCCCAGGGCCCATCACAGGGGCAGATACGCCTGGGCCAGCGAGGTGACCACGGTGTGCGACCCGCCCTGCACAGTCTGTCCACCCACGCCATTCACACAGAGCATGCGGTGGCTGTGGGGGTTGGGAAAATGGGGATGCCACGGGCTCCTCCTTGCTTTGGTCGCAACCCTCCCTCCCAGAGCCCAGCCTTGGCTGCCACCCCTGCCTTTGGGGACCCCAAGTCCTCAGGCTGCCCTGACAGCCCCCGATGCTGGGCTCCTGTCCCACAGGAGGATGATGCCAGCTCTCTGACAGCTGACAACTTGGAGAAATTTGGAAAACTCAGCGCGTTCCCCGAACCCCCTGAGGATGGGACGCTGCTTTCGGAGGCCAAGCTACAAAGCATCATGAGCTTCTTGGACGAGATGGAGAAGTCTGGGCAGGACCAGCTGGACCCCCAGCAGGAGGAGGTCCCTCACCAGCCCGCACCAAGCCCCCAGTGGGAGGAGGCCCCTCACCAGCCCGCACCTGGCCCCCGGAGGAGGTGGCCCCTCACTAGCCTGCACCCAGCCCCCGGAGGAGGAGGCCCCTCACCACGTACCCACCCAGTTATGCAGCACCCCCTACAGGGCTCTCAGGGTGGAGGTGGCAGGGCCCGCATTCCCCACACTGCCCCCACCTACCCACTGCCCCGAGCTGCCTCCATCAGCCCGTATGTGTGGATTGTTCAGCCCTCCGGAGCCCTGCTGTCCTCTGGGTCCCCCGTTGGTTTGTCCTGGGTGAACACCAGTGCCAGGCTAAATGGAGCAGTGACGTGAATTCTATTGTCACAGGGCAGGAAGCTGGGAAGCACAGAACTTTTTTTTTTTTTTTTTTGAGACGGAGTCTGGCTCTGTCGCCCAGGCTGGAGTGCAGTGGCGCAATCTCGGCTCACTGCAAGCTCCGCCTCCCGGGTTCACGCCATTCTCCTGCCTCAGCCTCCCAAGTAGCTGGGACTACAGGCGCCCGCCACTGCGCCCAGCTAATTTTTTGTATTTTTAGTAGAGACGGGGTTTCACCGTGGTCTCGATCTCCTGACCTCGTGATCCGCCCGCCTCGGCCTCCCAAAGTGCTGGGATTACAGGCGTGAGCCACCGCGCCCGGCCAGAAGCACAGAACTTTTAAAATGGTTTGTTTTTTATTCCTGAGGCCATGGCCCCCATTTCCTGTACTGAGCAATGAAAACGACCTCTGCTGGGCCGCCTGCCACCTGCCCTCCGGCTTCCCACGGGCTCCCTCGTGCAGCAGCCCCTCTGTCCCCAGAGGGCAGGGCCACAGGGGCATCGTGTCAGGTCCTTGGCTGCCCCCCTGCCCTCTGCCGCTTCTGCCTGACGCTCGGCTGTGTCTGCAGGGATGGGTGCCGGCGGCGGGGCTGGGGCCCCTGGAGCTGGGGTCCGAGGTGAGCACATCTGTGATGCGGCTGAAGCTGGAGGTGGAGGAGAAGAAGCAGGCCATGCTGCTGCTGCAGAGAGCGCTGGTAACGCAGCTGGCACTGCTAACCCTGGGCCCTGCTAGCCTCCTACCTGCTGCGGCCAGGCCCACTGGTCCTAGCGCCTCCCTCCTCTGCCCACACCCTGCAGGCGCAGCAGCGAGACCTCACGGTCCGGCGGGTCAAGGAGACAGAGAAGGCGCTGAGCCGGCAGCTGCAACGGCAGAGGGAGCACTACGAGGCCACCATCCAGCGGCACTTGGCCTTCATTGACCAGGTGAGCGGCCCGAGGACCGCAGAGGCCGGGACCCAGCTCGTGGCTCATGGAGACTTCCAGAGCCTGGGACTTCCCACTGCCAGTGAGCTTCTTCCTCTGTTGGGTGTCACACGGGTGTCCACTGGTCGCATTCCAAGCCTTTCCCGTGCCATTTCCAGCCATCCATGCCCTGGAGAGGGCACTCCTGTTTTTACCCAGAGCTGCCCCGAGTGAGTGTAGTGGGGGTGTCCTGCCGACCCCTCAGCTCAGTCGCAGCCCCAGTTGGATCCTGTTCTGAAGAGAACTCTAGGTCTGGGGTCTGTGACAATAGGGGCCTCCAGGGGCTGCTTGGTGGTCATCACAGGTGTGTCCTGACCTGGGGTGTGGCCTGGGGCCAGCAGTGAGGCTGGTGTGGTCCTGACACCCTTTGGCAGACAGTAGGCCTCCTCCGGGGCTGGGTGATGGGCACGGCAGAGCTACCCTCCTCCCAGGAAGACCCTGACGTCACTGCAGGGGGTGGGCTGGGGCTTCTCTGCCATTCGCTGGGTCCCCCAGCTGAGGACAGGACGGCGGATGCAGGCCTGGGCCCGTGTTTGCACACATGCCCTCCCACTGGCCCCAGGGTCCATCCACAAACCTAGGAGGGGCAGCCCCAGGGGATGGCTGCTCTTAGCCTCCCTTGGAGGCTGGGAGGGTCTCCTCCATCAGGGGTCCTGCTGGGCTGGGGCCTTGGTGCAGCACCTTACCTCCAGTCCCCAACACAGCTGATTGAAGACAAGAAGGTCCTGAGTGAAAAGTGCGAGGCTGTGGTGGCCGAGCTGAAGCAGGAGGACCAGAGATGCACCGAGCGTGTGGCCCAGGCGCAGGTGCAGCACGAGCTGGTGAGGCTTCGCTCCCCACGGCACGGCGTCCCAGGCCTGCCTCACAGGCCAGGCTCAGCCGGCACAGCCCCCAGAACAGGACCGGACTCGGAGTCCTCATTCCTGTCTCGGAGTGTCAGGGCCACAGCGGTGGGTGGGGCTGTCTGGGGGAGCACTGTGGCACCGAGCTGGTCCACTCCTGCCTCTCTAGCTGCCAGGCTCTGGGGCGGGGCCGTGGGCCTACTGTCACAGATGTGGACGCACAGTCCCTGCCCGGCCAAGCACAGTAGCCGTGGACCCAGGAGCCTCTGCCTGGCCTGCTCCGCTGCCAGGTCCTTGGGCCACGGGGCCTGCTCTCTCTACTGACCAGGTGTCGGTGGAGCACTGACTCCTGGCCCCCTCCCGCTGTGTGGGCTCCCTGGGGGCCTCAGCCTCCCTGGCTATGCTTCCCACCAGCTTGGGCAGTGATGGTCCCGAGCCCAGGTTCTGGAGTGGGGCATCGCACTGGCATTTTAAAATCCCTGCATGTGACCGTGGCTGACAGCCGGGGTTGAGGACTGCCAGTCACATGGAAGAATGCAGGCTCTGGGGCCGTCCCGACAGGCAGCAGCACCCTTCTCTGGGGCAGGGCCTCTGCAGGCTGATGGCTGCCCTCCCATTTCTCAGGCCGCCAAGGTGTGTGGCAGGGTGGGCCTGGGCCTCCAGCCTGGCCCCAGGCGCTGGGGAGGGCAGCAGTGGCTCTGGAGCTGGCGTGTGTGTCTCGGGGCCGCACACCCAACCATGAGCGCCGGCCTTGTGCTGGTGGACCTGGAAGCCCGGCCCTGCCTGTGCCCACAGGGTGGCAAAGGGATGGGGGTGTCCTTTGCGTCGTTTCCTCCTGACCTGTTCTCCTGCTCCTAGGAGATTAAAAAACTCAAAGAATTAATGAGTGCCACCGAGAAAGCCCGTCGGGAGAAGTGGATCAGTGAGAAAACCAAGAAGATCAAGGAGGTCACTGTCCGAGGTGGGCCGTCCCCTCCCGCGAGCCGGCCAGGCATGGGGTGGGCGCTGCGGCCAGGGCTTCTTTTGAGAGAGCCATCACTTCAGGCATTCAGGTAGTCTGAGACCTTCCTGGGCAGAGGTGAACACTCATGCCCCAACCACCCCCGTCACGGCCTCCGCTGCGGCCTCTGCCGTGATCCGGGGGGCAGGTGGGCTCCACACAGGAGCCTGGCCCGGCCCCCAGCACCCAGGCAGTTGCCTGAAACGAGGGGGCTCAGTGCCTCACTTCCTCAGGGTTGGGCTAGGGGAGATTGGGAGTTCGTGGACGACTGTGGCACGTGGGCCCTGCCACGGGAAGCAGAGTGAGCCACAGGAGGAGGCAGGTGCAGGCAGGGGGATGGGGCAGGAGGCTGGTGGGTGTTGGGGTCTGAAGGGGCCTCGGACCCTTGGGTGATGTGCAGGGCTCCCTGAGGCCTGGTCCTCTCGCTCTGGACACCTTCTGCCAGGGTGCCTGGGAGCCGTCAGTGGTAGCACCAGGAGTGTTGGGAGCCCTGAGCCCCACAGGCTGGGAGAGGCGCCGTGGCCCTGTGAGGGCCTCTTCCCCACCTCGTGGGCATCAGACTCAGCTGTGCTTCGGTTTGGATCCAAGGAGGCCCTGGGTTGGCGGGGTCCCCTCTGGGGCTGAGACAGGCTGGTCTTGTGCCAGGGTTGGACTTCCCCGGCCCACCCTAGCTGGACATGGCCCTAGCCAGTGCTCTGCCCCCAGGTCTGGAGCCCGAGATCCAGAAGCTGATTGCCAGGCACAAGCAAGAAGTGCGGAGGCTCAAGAGCCTGCACGAGGCGGAGCTGCTGCAGTCGGATGAACGGGCTTCGCAGCGCTGTCTGCGCCAGGCTGAGGAGCTGCGGGAGCAACTGGAGCGGGAGAAGGAGGCGCTGGGCCAGCAGGAGCGCGAGCGTGCTCGGCAGCGGTGGGTGGTGGCCCCAGGCCAGTGGGGCCAGGACCCTCAGGGCGTGGAGTCGGAATCCTCGAAGGCCGGAGTGGGGTTCCCACGTAGAGGTGGGCGAGGGTCTTGGTGCAGCATCCAGGGAGGACGCAGGGCACTTGGCCCTGGAATGGCCCTTGGGGCCCAGCCTCAGCCGGGCCAATGTCCTCGCGCTTGTGTCTGCAGTCCATGCCCGCAGAGGTCTGCAGGTTCCGCACGGGTGTTTTCCCAGGGTCAGGGCTCGGACCCCCCATAAGACGTCCACTCTTTCAGAACTGGCCCCAGAGCAGCTGACCCGTGGATAGGCGGCCTCGAGGCCCCTCCAGCTCTGACCTTGGGGCCCAGGGACGGTCTCTCTCATTCACTCCCTTGGCCTGGGGTCTGAGGGGTGACTGCTGCTCTTGCATCCTGAGCCCTGGGGGCTGGGGACGTGCCCAGTGGTGGTCAGGATCTGTGGGCCACAGGGGCCAGTGGCAGCCCCTCCTGCACTGTCTGCGCCACCAGGACAGCCTGGAAGCCACCCTCTCCTATCCACCCTGTTGCCTGTCATGGCCGGTCCTCCCCAGATGCAGCTTGGCTGGTCCCCTGGTCTCTCCCCAAAGGTGGGGTCAGGACGAGGCCCTGGCACGAGCTTGCTCAGGTCACGGAGCCAGGCACCTGGCACCCTCAGGCCGGAGGCAGGGGAGGTGGATAAGGCCCCACCAGGCACCTGCCTCCTGCCCTCCATGCCCGCGGGGCAACGCTGAACAGGGTGAGGCCGGCACAAGGGCTGAGGGAAAAGGGAGCCTGGATGCGGCTCCACGGCCACTTCCCAAAGCGCCACGAGGGCCTGGAGCTCAGGGAATTGCCGCGCTTGGCTGATGGGCAAGGTCCTCGTGGCCTCGCCTGCCCCCGGGCGGTGGCTTTGAGGGGCCTTGACTGCTGAGGGGGAGGGGCAGGGCCCCGGAGGGCTGCTCTCCAGCTCTGAGTCAGGCCTGTGGTTGGCCCCTGCCCCTGCGGTGGGTGGGTCCTGGGACCCCCGTCCCTGCCCCCGAGAGCCAGTCCTGACCGTCCCACAGGTTCCAGCAGCACCTGGAGCAGGAGCAGTGGGCGCTGCAGCAGCAACGGCAGCGGCTGTACAGCGAGGTGGCTGAGGAGAGGGAGCGGCTGGGCCAGCAGGCAGCAAGGTGCCGCCTGGGGGCACCACGCCCTCTCTCAGGGACCCCCTAGCTGGCTGACCCCTCCCACCCGACCCCTCACCCGCTGGCCTCTCCCATCCCTGACTCCTTACTTGGTGACCCCTCACCTGCTGACTCCTCCCTGGCCGCAGGCAGCGGGCGGAGCTGGAGGAGCTGAGGCAGCAGCTGGAGGAGAGCAGCTCTGCGCTGACCCGAACCCTGAAGGCCGAGTTTGAGAAGGGCAGGGAGGAGCAGGAGCGCCGGCACCAGGTCTACTGCCGGAGGGCTGTGCGGGGCCTGGCCAGAGGGCTGGGTGGGGTGGGACTGACTGGCCTCTTGTGTCTGTCCCCCAGATGGAGCTGAAGGCTCTGAAGCAGCAGCTGGAGCTAGAGAGGCAGGTGTGGGAGGCCGGCTGCGCCAGGAAGGAGGTGGGGGCCTGGGCGCCCAGGTGGGCAGGGGTCGGGGGCTGCCCCGGGTGGGTTTTGCTGCTGCTGTGGCATCCTGGGGGCTTGTTTCTGGGAGTCACATCTGGCTGCTTGGGGTTGTCGTCTGAACTGACGCTGAGTGTGTTGCTTTCAGCCCATCTTGTTCGTGGGCTCTGGAAGGATTAAGGGTGCCTGGAGCGCATCCTCTGTGGTCCGAGAACAGGCGTTGCCCCCTCGCTAGGGGCTGCTACACCCCTGTGCCCCACGACCAGCCCCCCGACACTCAGATGTACAGAGAGGCACACGTACAACAGGGGCCCCCCCTTAGCCTCTGGGGCCTTCTGCGGGGGTGGACTCTGCCACGGTGACAGTCCCACACACATTTTCACCACCCATGCCCGCCGTGAGGCCACAGTCCAGGCTGACCGTGCCCGTCACCTGGTTTCACACCCTGGTGGGCCGGGATGTCACCCAGCAGCCAGGCAGGCTTTGGCAGTGGACGCCTCTGGGCCCAGGAGCATGCTCCCGACATAGGCTTGTGGGGTCCAGGGCTGGGCACATGAAACTCTGGGAGTTTTCAGAGGCTTCCAAGAGGCTGCCAGCTTAGGCTCGGAATGCCTGGGCTTGGGGGCCCAGGCCCTGCCCTCAGCAACACACAAGTCCAACTTTCCCATCCCATCTGGTAGCAGAAGGTGGCCTCAGGTCATCGTGGGCTGTGGGTCTCTGAGGGAGGGGACCCTGGGCTGTGCATCATGACGATCTCTGGTATGCCTATTCCCACACTGGGTCCTGATGACAGGACGTAGCGCATCCCGGGACAGGGGTCTGGAGAAGGGGAAGGCCCCTTGCTCACCTGTGGCTCAGAACCTGGAGCCCCCCAGGACCCCCTGAGGCTGGCTGGCCCTGGCCCCGCGGGCTGGCTCTGGGTGGCAACCCCCAGGCAGCGCGTGTCCCCCCAGGAGGCGTGGCTGCTGAACCGGGAACAGGAGCTGAGGGAAGAAATCCGGAAAGGCCGGGACAAGGAGATTGAGCTGGTCATTCACCGGCTGGAGGCTGACATGGCACTGGCCAAGGAGGAGAGTGAGAAGGCTGCCGAGAGCCGGTAAGGACCGGCCACGAGTGGGGCACAGCTGGGTCACCAGCTCAGGAGGCCCAGGAGCTGAGGCACGAGGACCCGTGTGTGACTGGGCTGGAGTGACCCTGCCCTCCCCCCAACTCCAGCATCAAGCGCTTACGGGACAAGTACGAGGCAGAGCTCTCCGAGCTGGAGCAGTCGGAGCGGAAGCTTCAGGAGCGGTGCTCGGAGCTGAAGGGCCAGCTTGGGGAGGCCGAGGGCGAGAATCTGCGTCTGCAGGGCCTCGTGCGGCAGAAGGAGCGGGCTCTGGAGGATGCGCAGGTGGTGAGTGGGCACCCCCAGGCCCCTCCTGCATGCACGCAGCCACTCGCTGGCAGCCGGCTCACTGCCTCCTGTGCCTACCCAGGTGAACGAGCAGCTTTCTAGCGAGCGCAGCAACCTGGCCCAGGTAATCCGCCAGGAGTTCGAGGACCGGCTGGCAGCTTCTGAGGAGGAGACGCGGCAGGCCAAGGCCGAGCTGGCCGCGCTGCAGGCCCACCAGCAGCTGGAGCTGGAGGAGGTGCACCGGAGGTGGGCGGCCAGGGCTGCAGGGCTGGAGACAGGGAGGGCAGGGGAGCGGGCAGGACCTCTGCAGCTCCAAGCCCCAGGAGGCTGTGGCTGAGGAAGGCCAGGAGATGCAGAGACAGGGCCCTGTGGCGGGGAGGGGGGGTCCTGCCATGCCCAGACCCGGCCCCCACGGTGTGGGTTCCGTGTTTGGGGCCCAGGAGACCTAGATCTGTTTTCCTCCCTGGTGCTTAGTCTGGGGTGTTGGCCATCCCTGTTGGGGCACCCGAGTGGGTCGGGTCTGGGCCTGGCAAGTTCTCCAGGGAGGCAGCTCCTGGGGCCCTGGGCTGAGTGGACAGGCGCTGAAAGAGCTGGGGCGCTGTAAGGTTCCCAGCGAGCTCCCTCCACGGGGGTCCTGCATCTTTCCTGTGCTGCCTGCTGCCACGGGCTGAGAGGTGGGTGTGGGCGAGGCTTCCCACCCCATCTGGGTACCAGGCCTCTCCAGGTGTGGCCAGGGTTCCACTCCAGTGGCCTGTGTTGGGTCCTGACTCACAGCAGGTGGATTGCCTGGACAGCTGTCTGGGCCAGCCACAGGAGTCGTGGTCAGCAGGGCTGGGACCAGGCTGACCAGGCAGCTGCCCCGTGCACCCTGTGCGCTGCAGGCCAGTCTGGGGCCATGGGGCGGGGGCCACGCTGAAGCCTACCAGGTACCACCCACAGGGTGAAGACAGCCCTCGCGAGGAAGGAGGAGGCCGTGAGCAGCCTCCGGACACAGCATGAGGTGAGTCCCTGTGGCCAGCCCTGCCGGACCTCAGGGCCGGGAGCAGGCCTGACCCTGTGGTGTGTTGCAGGCTGCGGTGAAGCGGGCCGACCACCTGGAGGAGCTGCTGGAGCAGCACAGGCGGCCCACGCCGAGTACCAAGTGACCAGGGATGCCGGGAACACTGTCGAAGAATGGAAGGCAGAGGACAGAGGCTGGACATGGGCCCGGAGGCCGGTGGTTGAGATTCCTGTGGCTAAGCACCTGTGGCTGCATTTTAACAGTAAAAGAGGCCGTTGTTTTCAGTGCCTTGAGTGACTGCCTTGTCTTCTCTCCTGGGCTGGAGGCTGCCCAAGACCCCCAGAGCAGCCAGGCATGGGTTTGGCTCCCTTCCTCCCACTCCCCTCTCCAGCCTGTGCAGGCTGACCAGGAAATCACGAAGCTTGGCCATCAGCCCCCCCGCTAGCAGCCCTCAACACTCAGCCAGCAGCCCCCAGCACTCAGCCAGCAGCACCCCTGCACTCAGCCCGCAGCTCCCCAGCATTCAGCCGAACCCCCAAGTTCCTGTTCCCTGCCTTGCCCTGGACCCTGAGACTCCAGTCCCAAGCACAGGGAATTCCCCACCCCATTCCTGGCCAGGTGCAGGAGGAGCTCAGCAGAACTCATCCCCTGGGAGGAGCTCCGAGGGCCCCACCCTGGCCCTGCAGTGCTTGAAGCCTACAGCCGCCGGGTGTGCTCCTATGGCTGGAGAGACTCCAGAGGGACGGGAAGCCGTGCCCTCCCCGCTGTCAAGGTGTGGCAGCCTGGAGCTCTCAAGAAATGGGGATGGACAGGGCCCACGCATGAGGATGGGGGCACTGGGGAAGGTCCCAGGCAGGAGAGGGTACCACTGGCCCAGAGCGTCTGTTGTTCACACCCAGCCTGGTGTTCAGCCCAGGTCAGCTTGGCCTGGTCAGTTCAGAACCTGCCCCAAGTCCTCAGGGGGCAGCCCTCCCTCCACCTCTGTCTACACTGACCAGGAAGTGAGTGTTGGATGCCCACTCACTGGGATGGGATGTCCAAAGCCGCGCCTGAACACTTGGTGGGAGACAAGGGTCTCCAAGCAGGCCGCACTATCCTGGGACCAGGCTTTGGGGTCGCTCAGGCTGCCACACCACACTGTCCCAGCATCTGCGCCGGGTAGACCCATCCCCCCGGAGCCTGTCTTCCCACCTGCAGCATGGCTAGGACCTCCCTGGCCGCAGCAGCTGCCTGGGGTCCTGGGAAGCCCCCTGTGGAACAGAGGTGTTGCTGGCTACCCAGGCCTGCTCCGACACCCTGCCTGAGGCTTGCTTTCCCCCAGGAGGGGCTGGCCAGGCTTGGGTCCTCGTGCCCAGCGCCATCCTGCTGGCCAAGTCACTGCCCTGGACACAATGCATGTCCTGGTCCTTACGTCTTTATCCTTCCAGGTGGCATCATCCCTGGTCCCCTTGTGGGCTTCGGTGACCAGGGATGTGAGTGAGATGGGCCTTATCCTGCATCTGGTGTGGGTCCCCCACCGGCAGGGGGTGCAGGCCAGTGGGTCCCTCTTGCTCACCACCCCCAGGTTCCCAGGTCCAGGCCTGGGGGAGCCCAAGCCAGGAGGAGCTGAGGACCTCAGGGGTGAGGCTAGGAAAACGCCCCTAACAGGGACAGGGCCCAGGCAATGTGGCTTCAGGGGACTGTGTGCAAATCACGCTTGTGGACCTGGGGCGTTGGGGGAGGCCCAAAGATGGGCCCCAAGATGTTGGAATCAGAACTGGAGGCTCGGCCTGGAGCCGTGTGTGCCACTGGGCTCAGTATCTAGAGCACAGGACAGGGCAGTGCGGGTGCCCGGGGTCGTGGTTGGTCACGCAGAACCACCGTTGGGCCTTCCCCATTTTGCAGACAGGGCCGGGCCTGTGTGAAGGTGAAATGCACAGCAGGGACAGAGCCTAGCAGGGGTGGGAGGAGCGGCTTCTGCCGTCCCCTAGGTCACTGTGAGCCCGTCTTGGGCACTCAGACTCAGCTCAGGGGCCACCCCACTCCCAGGGCCTGCCCCCGGGCCAGGGTGAGACCCAGGCACCTCTTGGTGAGGCTGCAGACAGGAGCCGAGGATGACAGCCGTGTCCCTTATGATGAGTTGCTGTTGGCCAGGCCCCATGCTGAGGACAAAGCTCCAGAGGCCTCACCAAAGCCTGTGTGGGGGCAATGGCCCCCAGGGACAATGGGGACACTGGCTGCAGGGTGCTGAGAGCTGAGTCACTCAGCTGCGCTTTAACTCTAGAAATTCACCCAAATGTGAGCTCAGCTGGCCAGGCGGGCTCTGAGAGCGGGGGGCTGTGGATCTCGAGTCCTGAGCCCCACACCTCTGTCACCGCAGCTGAAGCCCCCAGGAGCCGGCTCCCAGGAGCAGCGCAGGGCCAAGCTTGCTGCGGGGAAAACAAGCTTTCTGCTCTGGCACACATTCGGGCGCTCTGGCTGCAGAAAAGGTATTTTTATCAGTGAAACGGCTGTGAATTACTAAACTAAGTATGTTTACAAGGTCTCTGGCAGGCCACATAGGGTGACCTCCACAGAGATGGTGAGAAGAGGCCTGGGACACTCCTTATGGCCAGAAAAGGAGCGAGAAACGGGTGTGGCTTTCAGCTGGGGGCATCCCCGGCCTCCCAGCCCCTGCTTGGTGGGTTTTTCATTTGCTCGTTCATTTCTCCTTCATTCCTGAGTCCTTCCTTTGTTTGTTCACAAGGACGTGTGGAGGGCCTTTTGCATTTGGGGCCGCCTCTGGATCGTTGCATCTCTTGGATTTTGTTTTTCGTTGTTTTAATTTTATTTATTTATTTATTTATTTATTTATTTATTTATTTTTGAGACAGAGTCTCTGTCGCCCAGGCTGGAGTGCAGTGGCATGATCTTGGCTCACTGCAACCTCCGCCTCCCGGGTTCAAGCGATTCTCCTGCCTCAGCCTCCCAAGTAGCTGGGACTACAGGTGCCCGCCACCACACCCAGCTAATTTTTGTATTTTTAGTAGAGACGGAGTTTCACTGTGTTGGCCAGGCTGATCTCGATCTCTTGACCTTGTGATCCACCCGCCTCGGCCTCCCAAAGTGCTGGGATTATAGGCATGAGCCACCGCGCCTGGTCTAATTTTTATTTTTTGAGACAGGTCTTGCTCTGTCGCCCAAGCTGGAGTGCAGTGGCGCAATTATAGCTCACTACAGCCTCAAACTCCTAGCCTCCAGTGATCCCCTGCCTCAGCCTCCCAGGTAGCTGGGACTACCTGGTACTGGGAAACCATGCCCAGCTACTTTTGTTTTGCTTTTTGAGGACAGTCTCACTATGTTGACCAGATTGGTCTCAACCTCCTGGGTTCAAGTGATCATCCCACCCTGGCCTCCCAAGGTGGAATTACAGGTGTGAACCACCATGCCCAGCCCACTGGTTTTTAATGCAAATTTTAGATGAAGCGACTGGGGCTGCGTCTCATTCCTGTCTCTGTGCTGCCCTCCAGCCACGTGGCCTCATGGGTTGTGCTGATGAGAAGCCTGTCCCTGAGAGGCTGGAACATTGAGGGGAGGGCCTGTCTGCCAGGCGGCTTCACCTGGACAGGGGTGCCTGGGGAAGGGGGCTGAGATGGCATTTCTCCTCCCTGTGGGGAGTGGAGTGCGGGAGGCTGGGAGTGGGGTGGGCAGGAGGCGGCTCTGTGCTCCAGAGGCAGCTATTAGGCCCCAGCCTTCCGGGAAAGGCCCCAGGTCAAACCTGTTGCCCTGAGCCTTCCCGCTCCTTCTGCTCCAGGTGGTTCTAGTGCCCAACAGACAGCAACACAGAGGTGGGCTTCACCCAGCAAGACACTATGGAGGTCCCCAGGGGGTTGGAGGGGTCTCTGAGTCATGGTGGGGGGCACCCCGAGTCTTACCATTGAGAAAGCTGGGCTCCCTTCCCCCAGCTGGGTCACTTCCCTGTCTAGGTTGGTGGGCTGTTGGGGGTGGGGGGAGGGCTTTGGGGCGGGGCCAGACCCTAGAAGCACAAATGGACTCTGCCTGGGGTTCATTCCACCCCACCTGGCTCGCCGCCCTCATGGGCTCCATTCTCTCCCTGGCAGAGCCTGCTTCTTTGAGACAGTTCACAGCATCAACCAAATCATCTAAGTCCACGCGCTGTCGATGCCAGGCCTAGAATTTGGAGTAGGGCAATTCTCCTGCCTCAGCCTCCCAAGTAGCTGGGACTACGGGTACCCATTACCACACCAACCCTCGAGGGGTTTATGTTCCAGCAGAGGAGACGGATGGAAAGCAGGAAACTTTACATTTCACAGTGCCCACCTTTATTTCTGTCCCCTCCTGCGAGCTTCCTTTTTTGTTCTTTTTCTAACTTCTTGGGAAGGATACTTAGACCGTTGATTCCCAGGCCCTTTTCCTTTGGAGTCTGTGCATCTAAGACTGAGTTTCCCTCAAGGCACCGTTTGAGCAGCAGCCACAAGTTGACACGTTGCATTTTCATTCTTCTTTGGTGCGAAACATTTCCAAATTTGCAGGATGGTCCCTTTGAACTATAGGCTGTTTAGAACTGTGCTGCTTTTTTTTTTTTTTTTTTTTTACAGGGGGGTTCTTTTTGTGGCCCCGGGGGGGTGGGCTGTGGCGCAATCCCGGCCCACCGCAAGCCCCCCCTCCCAGGGTCATGCCACTCTCCTGCCTCAGCCTCTCCCAGTAGCTGGGACTACAGGCGCCCGCCACCACGCCCGGCTAATTTTTTTTTGGTATTTTTAGTAGAGATGGGGTTTCACCGTGGTCTCGATATCCTGACCTCGTGATCCGCCCGCCTTGGCCTCCCAAAGTGCTGGGATTACAAGCGTGAGCCACCGCGCCCGGCCTCTGCTTTTTTTATCTTTTAAATTTCTAACTTAGCTTCTCTATGGTCAGAGAATGTTCCATATTATTTCAATCCTTTGACTTGATTGAGTCACACTTTAGGGCCCAGCTTTTGGACACTTTTGGTAAATGCTTTACATATTTAAAAATAATGTGTGTTCTGCAGAGACAGGGGTTCGCCATGTTGGCCAGGCTGGTCTTGAACTCCTGACCTCAGGTGATCCGCCTGCCTCAGCCTCCCAAAGTGCTGGGATTACAGGTGTGAGCCACCGCACCCGGCCCCTTCTTTTTATTTTCAAACTTTCTATGGCCTCTTTGAGCACAGTGCAAAAGCTGCGCCAGATAGTCCAAAACCAGGTTTGGCCCGTGTTGGGCTGGATCTGGCCCTGGGACTGACTTTTGCCAACCCCCTGTCCGCTGGGCTCACTGTGGCTCTGGCTGACAGGGAGGGGAGGGGCTGAGCTCTGGGCTCTGCACTGACAGTGAGGGCAGCCTCCAGTTGGTGAGGTCGGGTCGGGTTCTCTGCTGTTCTTACTCCCACTGGGTAACCCATAGCAGCTGCAGCCAAAGCCCCTCCTCCCAGACAGGCCCTGGACAGCAGGAGGCCGCCCGGTGCCCTCTCAGTCCCACTGCTGACTGGCAGACGCCCGATGGGGCAGCCTGTACCGCCTGCACTCACCTCTCGGAGCTCCCCTGCTCTGGATCTTAGCACCCCTGCTTTGTTTGCTCATAATAAATGCGTACATACGCGAATGTCATAGCATATTAGAGGATGGGGAGTGCTTTGGGGAAAAGACCTGGTCCAGGGGGACGCAGGATGCTGGCGAGGGTGAGTGAAATATCAAACAGGGCAGGTAAAGATGACCTTGTTGGGATGCGACATTTGCAGAAAACATCGAAGAAGAGAGAGTCTGTCTTGCAGCCGGATGTCTAGGGAAGAGCAGGCCAGGCTGAGGGCCAGAGGTGCAAAGGCCCCAGGGCAGGGTGGCGCCTGGCTGAGGAGGCAAGGGGGCCACGTGGCTGCATCAGGAGGGGCAGGACCTGGGGGTCTCAGGTCAGAGGGAAAGTGGGAGCCAGAGTACCTGAGGCCCTTAGAGTCACCCTGTGTGAGAGGAGAGCCCTCCAGACACCAAGTTGAGGAAGGACCTTCAGAGGATAGACGTGGAGATACCAACCAGGGGGCTGTGGTGGTTGCCCAGACGAGAATGACCGTGGCCAGGGTGGTGCGGGCAGTGGGCTCTGTGTGTATTTCGCGATGGAACCTGTAGTTACCCGCAGGTGGGCTGTGAGGATGGTGTGTGAATCAGCCTCACTCTTGCTGCTGTGACAAATAGACCCTGACATTGCCACACTCGCCCCTGGAACAGCTCTGTTCTCGCTCCCGTAAGCCCAGCCAGGGTTCCCCTGATGGGCGGCTGTCTTCCCTTCTGAGGTGAGCCGGGACTCAGGCTCCCAACACCCTCAGTGCCACCAGCCCAGAGGTCCTGGAGTCCTGTGTGGCCAGTGAGCAGCTGGAGGCCAACACCCACATCCACAAATGGCACCAAGGGGACCCAGGCCCCTGCTGCTCACAGGGGGCTGGGAACTGCCAGGGCTAGGGGCCCTGAAGCCACCAGATGAGGGGGCTCCAGGCAGGTGAGTGTGGGTGGGACAGAGGACCAAGGAATGGGCTGGGGTCCCACCGGAAGCACTAAGCGGGGAGAGGAGCACCATTGAGGGAGACACACAGCCGGGAGATAGAAGGGCCCAGCTTGGGGGCCTGAGCAGGCAGGAGATGGGGGCGGAGGGTCGGCCGGGTGCTTCAGCCTGGAACGAGGCCCCTGCCAGGGGCACCCAGGGGCTGCAGGTGTCCCCATACTGCGTTGAGGCATGAACTGGGAGTGTG
Organism: Hylobates moloch; assembly: GCF_009828535.3. NCBI lineage: Eukaryota > Metazoa > Chordata > Mammalia > Primates > Hylobatidae > Hylobates > Hylobates moloch. Next base: position 7,048,782 of record NW_026652290.1, on the reverse strand, counting down.
TGGCCCCAGGCCAGGCCCATTACACATTGGGAAGGGGCCCTTCAGGGATTTGGGCCCAGAGAGCACTGTGTACCCTGCTGACTGGAGGCCCACCCGGATGGACTCTCGCTACAGGGTTGCCCTTGGGGGCTGCCCACAGCTAGGTGGGGCTGGGGGATGGGAGAAGGTGTCTTCATTCCCACCCTCACACGCCCACCCTGCCCCCCAGCCGTTGTGACCCATGGCCCTGATCCTGCCCCCACCCCAGTTCACACCAGCACCCCCAACAGACACACCAGGCTGCGTCATTCACTTAATGCTGCTTTTCTTCCATTTTCCGGCAAAAGCTGGGTCCACGCTCACTGCTGCCGCCTCTTACCGGCCCCAACAGCTTCTGCCCAGGTGCGTGGTCACCCCGGTTACCCCATGGGAGCCCCTCAGCTGGCCAGGGCTGGTCATGGTGCTACTTCTTCTTTGGAATTTTCTCCTTTTTGATCAATTCAGAAAATTCTAGAGCAGGAGACCAATTTCTAGTAAGTACCCCTGTTTTGTGTCCCCCAGTTCTTGTAGGCCCTTTAACTCTCAGAGGAGGCAGAGGGAGTGTGCCTGGACTACACAGTCCAGGGGGTCCTGTCCCCAAGCCCTTGAGCAGGGACCAGGCCTCCAGCCCATCTGGCCGGGGGCCCCACGCCGGAGCTGTTTGTCCTGGGCCCAGCTGCTTGGTTGTCACGAGTTGACCCCAGCTGGGGACTGGGGGCTTGCAATGGCCTGGGTCTCTGCAGAGACTCTCAGGAATTCCCACCAGACCTTCTGAGAGCAGATGCTCACTCCTGTGATCATCTGTCAGTGGGGAAACAGGCACGGAGCAGCTGGGGGTCCTGCATTCTGAGAGGGGTCAGGCTGCCTGTCAAGCCTTGTGACCCCCCACAAGCCAGGTTTGCTGGGGTTTCTAGACCCAGGCAAATGAGAATGGCCCGTGGCTGGGCAAGGGGTGTCTGGAGGCCCACCCCACCTCGTGTGCCCTCCACCCTCCAGGCCTGTGGCCAGCCACTGCGGTTGTGTGGGGGTGAGATGGCCCAGACCCAGACCTCAGGGCAGCCATGGAGAGCCTCAAAGACCGTGGGCCCCCCAGAAGATGGCACCCCTGAGCCCTGAGTCCCCATACCCGCTGGCTCCGCCACAGCTGGCCTTCCCAAAGCCCTCCCGGCCGCCTCTCTGCAGTGGAGCCCTTGGCCCAGGGAAGAGCCCCTTGGCTCCCGGCCCAGACCCCTGAGCCTGGGTTTCCTCATCTGTGAGTTGTGTGCCAGTGCCCTCGGGGCGGGGCCATGGGCAAGGGTGGCGGCCTAGCAGGGGAAGGAGGGTCCTGAGGGTGCCCCGGCTGTGCTGCCCCCACCTTCGTAGTCGATCCTCCCGTCCCCGTCTGTGTCCGCTGCCTGGATCATGGCCTCGGCCTCCTCGTCTGTCAGCGGGGCGGTGGGCCCGCTGCTGGGGATGATGGACAGGATGTACCTGGGGCCGAGGGGGCTCGAGTCAGGGCCAAGGGGCTTCCGGCCAGTGCCCAGTGACTCACGAGCCATTCGCCCCCCACTTTGTAGGCAAGGGCACTTCGGGCTGGGAGTCTGGGCCTCTGGGCCTCCTGGGCCTCTAGCCGGTTCTGGCCCAGCCCTGCCAGCTGCAAGGCCAGCGGGGACCCGGTGGGGGAAGGCTGGGTCTGCCAGGTGGGCATTCGGCGTGGTCTGGGTGGCCTGGGCCCCACCCCTCCCTGGCCGCCGGCCATTACTTGATCTCGTTCCACTCAATGAAGCCGCTCTTGTCCTTGTCCAGGGCCTGGAAGGCCTTGCGGATGGCGTCGTCCAGCTGGCCCGAGGCGTGGAACTTGCGCATGTGCTCGAAGAACTTGAGGTAGTTGAAGGACCCTGGGGCAACCAGGCTGGGCTCACAGAGGGGCCCACCTCACTCGAGCCGGGCCTCCAGGGAAGACCCCGCCCTGGGATGGGGGCTGCCGGGCCCTGCACCCCCATGTCCCCGCCCGCCGCAGGTCCTGGTGTCCTGGACCCATCAGCCCCAGAAAAGGAGTGAGGTCTCCTGACCACAGGTGGGCTGGACGGGTGGGGGGCCGCGCCAGGCGAGGGCATGCTGTACCGTGGTGTCTTATGTCCGTGGGCAGCAGCTCAATGTCCTTGTCTGATAGGGACGTGCCCAAGGCCAAGGCCATCTTCTTCATCTGGGAGGAGAAGTCCTCCTCCATCCTGGTCCTGGGGTGGATAGGGAGTCAATTTGTGGGGTGCACACACGGATTGGGGGTGCTGCTTGGGCCAGAGCAGACGTAGACGCCGCGTGGTGCTGGGTCCTGCTGTAAAGTGGGAATGGTGACAGGCGTCACAGTGTTGGCGTCGTGCCAGGGCCCCTGAGACATGCTGGGATCCCAGCCAGGCAGGTGGGGGTCTGGGCACAGGCAGAGGGGTCAGCGGGAGAGGCTTGGCCGTCCTGTGCCCCTCACGGCAGCGCCTTGTGACCTGCTGGGCTCTCAGTTGCTGTCCCCAGGGGGGGTTGGGTTCTGGGGCTCAGCACAGCAGCTATCTCAGAGCGCAAGGGGAAGCGGGTGTCCCGGCTTCTTGGCCCTCTTGAAAGTTCACGGGGTGGTAGAGCCTTCTGGAATGCTCTTGCTGCCAGGAGGGGCAGCCTGTGTTCTCGAGCGGGGCTGAGCAGTGGCCAGAGGCATCTCTGCTCTCCTCTGGATAGAGAGGCCATAGGTCAAGGGTTGCAACCCAACCCTGGCGCCCCAGAGGTGTGAGGAGCGCCAGTTGCAGCCCCTGGACTGGGTCCTGCTCCCCAACCCATGGTGCCTCCAGCTGCCATGTGATGTGGGGAGATGCCTGCCCCTTCACAGGGTTGTGCGAGGAGCCAGGAGGGAAGGGAGATGGTGGGGAATGGGCTTGCCCGCTGCTGTGGGGCTGGAGCTGGGCCCCCACAGCCCCTGCAGTGGCTGATTCCCCCAGCCCGCAGGGTAGTGGTGAGCGGGCATGTGGGGCAGGCCTGGGCCTCGGAGGCCCTCAGGACAGGCCCCGCCCCACTTCATTCAGAGCTGGGACTCTGGCTTCCCTTCCCCAACCCTGGCATCTTGGGGACTCATTTTGGAAGAGGGGACACCCGCCTACCACTCGGTCACCTCCTTTACAGAGGAGGGGCTGCGCTGAATTCCAGGCTAAACGTGGCCAAGCCAGGAACCAATGTCCCATCTGCCCAGCGCTGGGGGCACCCCTGGGCTGGGCTCGTTCACCACCCTCAATCCCACTGCTCTCAGGGGTGCCCCCAACGAAGGCAGGGGAGCCCGAGATCCGGGCTGGAGACAGGGTGGGAGGCAGGCCTGGAGCTCCAGGCTGCTGGTTTATTTATAGCTCCTGCATCCCTGGCCCAGGCTGGAGTTTAACGGGATCTCAGTGAGCCGGGATGTCCAGCTGGGGGAGGCTGCAGGACACCACACAAGCTGTCCTTGGGCCCTGCTCAGATTCTGGGGGCTGCCCTCAGTGCCAGGAAAGGCCCTGCCGAAAGGCCTCTTTTTCCCCACTCCCTTTACCCACCCTCCACAGCTGGAGACCCTGGAGCCTCCAGGGTGGGCTAAGACCCCTCAGACCACACACCTCCCCAGCATTGCTACATCCGGGAGGCCCTGCCCCGGGCCATTCTGGACCTTCCATTCTCCACCCAGTCTCCAAGGGCAGATGCCGAGATGAGAGAGGCCTCTTGGGGGAAGGGGTGATGGAGGCAGTGGGGTCCCTCTGGGTCAGGGGCAGGGTGCGGGGACCAGAGCTGGCTCTGTGTGCCTGCTGGAGTCTGGGGGCCAGAGTCCTTGGACTCGCTGCCCTGCCAGCCCCACCCCGTCTCTGTCCCCACTTAGAGCCTGGGGGCCTAGGGGCAGAGTGAGCAGGTCCAGCTCCCTATGCAGAGGCCCCAGCTCACAGCCGCCTCTTGCAGCCATGCCCACAGAGGCTCTTGCCAGCACACGCGTACACGCACGTGTGCCCCGCAGGACCAGGCACATGCAGCTGGTCTGATAGGGACGTGCCCAAGGCCAAGGCCATCTTCTTCATCTGGGAGGAGAAGTCCCCCTTGGGGCTCGTAGTGGTGCTGCTGGCAGGGAGGGTCATTTCTTCTGTTTCCACCTCATTTCCCCACCTCCCCTGGACCCCCTAGGGTCTCCCAGGGCCACTCTTGTCCTGTGGATGAAGAGAAGGCCCCCAAGTTCCCACCATCCAGCTCGGATAACCTCAGCGGCCAGAGACCCACACCCCCCTCCTTGGCAGGGCTTACCTCTGCCTGGCTTCTTTCGAGAGTTCTGGAAGGTGGGTCAGGCTGGGGTGCGGAGAGGCCCAGGGGCTCCAGCTTTTATACCTGCAAGCCTGTTTACATCTCAGGGCTGCAGCTGTCCTCGCCCCTCCCTGGCACTCCAGCCTGGCATGGGCAGCTCCCAGGGGCTCGCAGGCACTTGGTGTGTCCACATTGGGCTGGGCAGACTGACCCTTAGCAGTGCCTGGCCTCCTCAAATCTGGGGTGGGGTTAGGGAGGAACAGAGGGCACCAGTGAGCTGGTGAGCGGGTGACCGAGGCCAGCTGGGCAGACAGCAGCTGGAAGCCTCAGGTCAGAGGGGCTGAGGGACCTGCCCAAGGTCACGGGGCTGGAACCCACGCCTCGGGCCTCCAGTGCAGCGGGTTGTACACAGTGGGAGGGGCTGCGGGCGGTGGGGGTGGTGCAGGGAGATTGAGGCTGGGGACCCTGCCCCCCCCAGCTCTGGTGCAGGAAACAGGCTGCAGGGCCAGGCACGTGAGTGGGGTTTGAAGGGGCAGCCGAGTGGGTGCTGCGGCCCAGCCTGGGGGCTTGGGCCGGGTGGAAGGGGCACAGCACAGCCTGCAGGCCGGTGGCGGCGGGGAGGCTCCAGGTTCATGCGGGATAAAGTTTATCCAAGCCACGTCCTCCTCCCAAACCACGGTGCCTCCCTTGGTGGTGAGCAGGGAAGGCCAAGGTGATCCCTGGCTGGCACTGAATATACCAGGGGCACGGTTACCTTCTGCCAGGGACGGTGGTGCCGATAGCCCCGCCCCTGTGAGGTGGTCATGTTGGGCACCGCAGGCCTGTGAGCAAAGCCAGGGACGGTGCTGTCTGCTGGGGGCGGGGGTCTGGCTTTCTACTGGAGGCCACAGGACCATCCAGGCCTCTTACACAGGCTGCAGTAGCCTCTGTTCATGTTGGAGGTGTGAGGGTATTGTCCTCACTAATGAAGGTGACGGTCATGATGTGTGACAGGTGACAATGAATGTAATAAGTGTCATCTGCCATTGGCGGGGCCCCAGGGGTCTCAGATGACACAGCAGCCTCTTGAGGGAGGCTCCATTATCCTCCTTCTTCAAGAGACCCCAGGAGATGATGAGATGAATCCAGTTCCATGTGGTCCCCTTAGGGGCTGTGGGGCCCGTCCCAGCCAGGTGTAGAGGTCAGGGCCACCTGGAGCCTCAGGTCGGACATCAGGGAGATGTCCAGGCCCAGACAGGGAAAGGGACACTGGTGGGTCCTCCCAGATCACTTTCCCAAAGGGTTGAGCCTTCCCCGGCCCCAGCAGCAATTAGTGGCCAGTTAAATTCTTGCCCAACTTTGGCCTTTCAATGAATGTGATTGTTTTAATTAGGATGATTGAAATATTATGTGTAATAGCTTTTGGATGAGATGAAGCAATCAGGTTTATTACAGAACATTTGGAATATGCAGACAAACACGGTGGAGATAAAGTCACCTGCAAAACACACATTTGATGCTGGAGAATGTCCAGGCTCGGTGGATGCCTTTTCCTCCATTTCCTTAACGCTTTTCTTCCTTCTTGTGTGACTTTTTATCATGATAGAATTCACATAGCATAAATTTACCATCTTTGCCTTTTTTTTTCTTTTTTATTGAGACAGAGTCTTACTCTATCACCCTATCACCCAGGCTGGAGTGCAATAGTGTGATCTCAGCCCTGCAACCTCCGCCTCCCAGGTTCAAGCAATTCTCCTGTCTTAAGCTCCCAAGTAGCTGGAATTACAGGTGCATGCCGCCACGCCCGGCTAATTTCCGTATTTTTAGTAGAGACTGAGTTTCACCATGGTGACTAGGCTGGTCTTGAACTCCTGACCTCAGGTGATCTGCCTGCCTCGGCCTCCCAAAGTGCTGGGCTTACAGGCGTGATCCACTGTACCTGGCCGCCATTTTTTTTTTTTTTTTTTTTTTTTTGAGATGGAGTTTCAAGCCCAGTGCGGTGGCTCATGCCTGCAATCCCAGCACTTTGGGAGACCAAGGCGGGCGGATCACCTGAGGTCAGGAATTTGAGACCAGCCTGGCCAACATGGTGAAACCCCCGTTTCTACTAAAAATACGGAAATTAGCCAGCGGTGGTGGTGCGAGCCTGGAGTCCCAGCTACTTCGGAGGCTGAGGCAGCAGAATCGCTGGAACTCCGGAGGCAGAGGTTGCAGTGAGCTGAGATCGCGCCACCGCACTCCAGCCTGGGTGACAAAAGGAGACTCTGTCTCAGAAAAAAAAAAAGGTGAATAATACTCCATTGCATGGTTGGGCCACATTTTGAGTATTCATTTGCCTGTTCATGGACCCTGGATTCCACCTTTTGACAATTGTGAATAATGCTGCTATGAACATGGGTGTACAGATGTCTCCTTGAGACCCTGCTTTCAGTTCTTTTGGGATGGTAACCAGAAGTGGAATTGCTGGATGATGCAGTCATTCTAATTTAAGTGTTTGACGAGCTGCCATAGTGTTTCCACGGCAGCTGCACTGTTTTCCATTCCCACCAGCAGTGCACAGGGGCCGATAGCCCCACATCCTCACCAACACTTGTGATTCTCTGGAGATTTTTTTTTTTTTAAATAGCAGCCATCCTAAGGGGTGTGAGGTGGCATCTCATTGTGTTTTGTTTCGTTTTTGTTTTTGTTTTGAGATGGAGATTTGCTCTGTCACCCAGGCTGGAGTGCAGTGGCATGACCTCGGCTCACTGCAACCTCCGCTTTCCGGGTTCAAGTGATTCTCCTGCCTCAGCCTCCTGAGTAGCTGGGATTACAGGCACGTGCCACCATGCCTGGCTAATTTTTGTATTTTTAGTGGAGATGGGGTTTCACCATGTTGGCCAGGCTGGTCCTGAACTCCTGGCCTCAGGTGATCCACCCACTTTGGCCTCCCAAAGCGCTGGGATTACAGGCGTGAGCCACCGTGCCCAGCCCTCACTGTGGCTTTGATTTCCATGTCCCTCATGATTAGTGATGGTGGGCATCTTCTCATGGGCTTATTAGGCATTTGATATCTTCTTTGGATAAATTTCTATTTATTCAAGTCCTCTGCCCATTTTTGAATTGAATTTTGTTTATTTGTGATTAAGTTTTAGGAGTTCTTCATATGTTCTCTCTAAATTTCTGGTTATCCATCTATTTTCAGATAGACGATTTGCAAATATTTTCCGCCATTCTTTGGGTTGACGTTTTAATCTGTTGATATTTTCTTTTGACCCACAAATTTTTTTAATTATCATGAAATCAAAGTTGTCTATTTTTTTTTCTTCTGTTGCCTGTGCCTTTGCTGTCATATCCAAGAAATCTCTGTCAAATCCCACGCCATGAAGCTTTTGCTCTGTTTTGTTTTAAGAGTTTTATGTTTTACATGTAGGTCTTTGATCCATTTTGTTATTTTCATGTATGGTGTGAGGTAAGGGTTCAATTTCAATTTCATTATTTTGCATGTGGACATCTAGTTTTCCCAGCACCATTTGTTGAAAGATGGTTTTTTACCCATTGAATGGTCTTGGCACCCTTGTCAACAATCGTTTGGCCATATTATGTGAAGGTTTATTTCTGGGCTCTCTGTTCTATTCCACTGGTTTATATGTCTGTCTGTCTGTGGGTACATACCATTTTGATTTCTGTAGCTTTGTAGTGAGTTTTGATATCAGGAAGTATGAGTCTTCCAGCTTTGTTCTTCTTTTTCAAGATTGTTTTGGGTATCTTGGGTCTCTTGAGATTCTATATGAATTTTAGGATGGGCTTCCTATTTCTGCAAAAGGCACTGGGATTTAGATAGGGATTGTACTGACTCTGTAGATCACTTTGGGAAATACTGACATCTTAACACTATTAAGTCTAACAATCCATGAACACACGATTCTATTTATTTTTGTGTTTCTATTTATTTATGTCTTCTTTAATTTCTTTTCAGCAATGTTTTGTAGTTTTCATTGTGCAAGTCTTTCACCTCCTTGGCTAAGTTAATTCCTAAGTATTTTATTCTTTTCAATGGTACTATACATGGAATTATTTTTGTCTTTTCTGGACAAATTGGATAATCCTTTTCAGATTATCCATTGGTAGTTTATAGAAATGGAACTGATACTTGGGTGTTGACTTTGATTCTTGCTACTTTGCTGATATCATGAATTAGCTCTAACAGTTTTTTTGCGGAATATTTAAGATTCTTTACATATAACATCATATCATCTGTGAACAGAGGTAATTTTTTTTTCTTTTTCGAGACAGAGTCTCGCTCTGTCACCCAGGCTGGAGTGCAGTGGCATGACCTTGGCTCACTGCAACCTCCGCCTACTGGGTTCACACCATTCTCCTGCCTCAGCCTCCTGAGTAGCTGTGACTACAGGCGCCTGCCACCATGCCCGGCTAATTTTTTGTATTTTTAGTAGAGACAGGGTTTCACCATGTTAGCCAGGATAGTCTTGATCTCTTGACCTTGTGATCCACCCGCCTCGGCCTCCCAAAGTGCTGGGATTACAGGTGTGAGCCACCACGCCCGGCAAACAGAGGTAATTTCACATTTTTCTCTCTTTTTTTTTTTTGAGGTGGAGTCTTGCTCTGTTGCGCAGGCTGGAGTGCAGTGGTGTGATCTTGGCTCACTGCAACCTCTGCCTCCCGGGTTCAAGAGATACTCCTGTCTCAGCCTCCTGAGTAGCTGGGACTACAGGCGCGTGCCACCACACCTGGCTAATTTTTGTATTTTTAGTAGAGATGGGGTTTCACCATGCTGGCCACGCTGGTCTCAAACTCCTGACCTCAGGTGATCCACCTGCCTTGGCCTCCCAAAGTGCTGGGATTACAGGCATGAGCCACCGCACCCAGCCTTACTTTTCCTTTCCAATGTGAATGCCTTTTATTTCTTTTTCTTGCTTAATTGGTCCACTGGAACCTCCAGTACTATGTTGAATAGGAGTGGCAAGAGTGGACATGCTTTTCTTGTTCTTGATCTTAGAGGAAAAGTTTTCAGCTTTTCACCACTGACTATGATGTTTGCTGTGAGCTTTTCATGGATGGTTTTTATCACGTTGAGTTAGTTTCCTTTTATTCATAGCTTGTTGAGCATTTTTATCATGAAAGGGTGTTGAATTTTGTCAAATGCTTTTTCTGCATCAGTTGAGATGATCACGTATTTTCTGTTTTCTCTTCTGTGAATGTGGTGTATCACACTGATCAAATTTTGTAGTTGGCCCATCCTTGCATTCCAGGAATAAATCCCACTTGATTATGGTGTATAATCCTTTCCATATGCTGCTGAATTCAGTTTGCCAACATTTGGTTGAGGATTTTTGAATCTGTGTTCATGAGGGATATTGGCCTGTACTTTTCTTTCCTTGTAGTCTCTTTGGCTTTGGTGTCAGGGTAATGCTAGCCTCATAGAGTGTGTTAGGAGTGGCTGAATTCAGTTTTTTGGAAAAGTTTGAGAGGAATTGGTGTTTGTTCTTTAGATGTTTGGTGGCATTCACCAGTGAAACTGTCAGGTCCTGGGCCTTTCTTTGATGGGAGACTTTTGATCACTGATTCAATCTTCTTACTCGTTGCAGATATATTCAGATGTTCTATTTCTTTGGGATTTAGTCTTGGTAGGTTTTGTGTTTCTTGGAATGTGTCCAATTCTCAGTGCTTTCCTATAGAGCAAGATATGATATAGGCCTGGCTTTCCAGCTGTGAGCTTGGGCAAGCCACATGGTCAGTTCTTTGTGTGTAGCATGAGCTCCCACCCCACCTGCTGCCTCATGGGGGCTGTAGCGGGGAATGTGAGGGTCCTTGGAGGTGGCCCACTGGGCCTGGCAGCATCTCCCAGGACATGCAGGCTGGCCAGGGTGTTTGAGAAACCAGCAGAAGACACCAGACAACCTGGCTTCCTCCAGTGAGGGGCCAGGTCTGAGCAGCTGTCTGTCCCTGGGTCACTGCAGGGGCCAGGGAACCATGCCAGGGCCTGGCTCATGAAGCTCCTAAAATAAGGGCCCTGGAAGGAGAGGGGATCTCTATGAGGCAGGTGGCTTCTGCGAGCCCATCCCCCCTCGCCGGCACCTCTCATTGGGTGGGGCCTTTGTAGGGCTGTCACCAGGGTGAGACCACAACAGGTACACATCACCTAGGAGCTCCCCCGGCCACGGCCTGTCTGGAAGGAGACGCTTCACTGTGCATTTGTTTCCTGGTACCCCAATAACAACAGTGAAGAAGGCCTCACGCCACCTCTTCTCCACCTGAAACCACTGGTTTCCCTTTGTGTGGGTTTCCGCCCCTCTGGTTCTTACACAGAGCCGATGTGACCGCGGTATCGCTTTCTCGGTGTCATATTTTATCACGTCTCCACAACTCTGCAGTTACGATGGGAGATGGCTCCGTGTTGTGCCTGGGAGCTGAGGACAGTCCAGCGAATTTTGGTTTCGTTTTGTTTTGAGACAGAGTCTCGCTCTGTTGCCCAGGCTGGAGTGCAATGTCGCAGTCTCAGCTCACTGCAACCTCCGCCTCCCGGCTGAGTTCAAGCCATTCTCCTGCCTCAGCCTCCCGAGTAGCTGGGATTACAGGTGCCCACCACCACGCCAGGCTAATTTTTGTATTTTCACCACGTTGGCCAGGCTGGTCTCGAACTCCTGACCCCAAGCGATCCTCCTGCCTCGGCCTTCCAAACTACCGGGATTACAGGCGTGAACCACCACGCCTGGCCCCAGCAACTTTCTTGACTGGCTGTCTGCTGCTGGACCAGGAGAAGCTTCAGGGTTTTTTTGTCATTAGATATAATGTTGCAGTGAGTGTTTTTGTCCAAGAAGCCCCTCCCTTTCCTTGGCCACGTTCACGGTAGTGGAATGAGCGGGTCAGAAGGTGGAAGAGTCCATGGTCCTGCCATATTCTTCTCTGTGGAGTTCACCCTAGAGCTTTCCCACTGCGCGAGGTTGTTCCGGGTGCTCCCGCCCCACATCTAACACTAATAACATTGCAGTCTGTCTCCAGCAAGCAGCCCTGACCTCAGGGTGTGGCTGGATAAACACACTGCGGTCCATCCACACAATGGAACGTAACTCAGCTGTAGAAAGGCATGTGGCACCGGCAGGCCGGAGCGAGGAGGAACCTCGGGAGGAACATCCCACTGAGTGAGGGAAGCGTGGCAGACGCCCCCACGTACTGTGTGATTCCGTTTTTATGAAATGTCCAGAATGGGCCAGTCCATGGGGACTGAACGCAGAGCGGTGGGGGCTCAGGAGAAGGGAACGGGCAGGCGTTGTCTGAGGGGCCTGGGGTTTCCTCTTGGGATGGTGAAAATGTTCTGGACCCAGATGGGGACAAAACGTTGTGAATACAAATGCTATTGAATTGTTCATTTCAAGACGATTCATTTTATGTTATGTGAATTTTTTCAATAAAAAAGGAAATATGTGACTGGGTGTGGTGGCTCACGCCTGTAATCCCAGCACTTTGAGAGGCCAAGGCAGGCGGGCGGATCACGAGGTCAGGAGATCAAGACCATCCTGGCTGACACGGTGAAACCCCGTCTTTACTAAAAATACAAAAAATTAGCTGAGTGTGGTGGTGGGTGCCTGTAGTCCCAGCTACTTGGGAGGCTGAGGCAGGAGAATGGCGTAAACCCAGGAGGCGGAGCTTGCAGTGAGCCGAGATGGTGCCACTGCACTCCAGCCTGGGTGACAGAGACTCCATCTCAAAAGAAAAAAAAAAAAAAAAAAAGGAAATATGTGGAGTGGGAAATCATGCTCTTAATAAAACGAGACCCAAAGAAACCAGCGTCTGGAAGCATCTGCAGTGTGAGCAGCTCAGGCTGTGCACCTGCCCCTGGCCCACCTGGGCCACAGGGCCTGGGGAGCCTGGCCTGGGATCTCTGGGCGGGAGGGCAGGCTGGCAGATGCAGTGTTCTCCAAAGCTCCCGGAACCAGCACCTGCCCTGAGCTGACAGATGGCCTGTCCCCTGGGTGGCCCTTTCGGCTTCATTTCTGTTCAGAGCCACCCCTCCTGGCCTCTAGCCCTGCCCCCAGGTCACTGGCCCCGACTATGGGCTATGCCGGCCTGGAAGGGCCACAAGGACCACTTCATAGCTCTGGAGGACAGTATTGTCCTCCTTGTCCCCACACTAGATAGGCACTGCCCCCTTGGGGAGGCTCAGGTCTCACTGACCCCCGCAGGGTTGGCACTGCCCACCTTCCTGCCTGAAACAACTGCGGGGCAAGGGGGAGGCCAGGGCTGGAGGCCAAGAGGCCCCAGCTGCCCCTCCTGCCTGAGGGCCCTGCTGCCTCAGCCTGGAAGAGCACCCGGCTCTGTTCCCTCCTGGGTGCCTGCGGGTACAGGGCTGGGGCTGGGGCTGGAGGGGCCCAAGCACCCTAGAGATGCCTCTAAGAGGGCCAAGATGGTGGAGGGGCATGTGGCAGAATGGGGGGGGCAGCCAATGCAGGGTGAGGCCCAGCCAGGCAGGGGCATCCTTGGGGCTCTGCAATGCCTACTGTGGTGGCCAGCAGGCAGATTTGGGTGCTGAGTCCCGGCAACTGCGCTTGCAGAAACGCTATTATAACTGGCTAATTGGGATTCAGACGTCTGCAGGAAGAATTTGGGAAGGTGCTGACCTTGTCCTGACAGCTGCATGTTCCCCACTTTGCCTCCCTCCTCCCTCCCATGCCCTGCACTCCCACTGGGGGTTGAATTGTGTCCCCCCGAAATATGTTCAAGTCCTGACCCTGATACCTGTGAATTGGGACCTCAGTTGGAAATAGGGTCCTTGCAGCTGTAATCAAGAGGAGGCCAGACTGGAGCAGGGGTCCCAATGCAATGACTGGGGCCTGATAACGAGAGGAGAGGACGGACACACACACGCACACACACAGACACACACACACCTACACATAAGCACACACATGCACACACCCTTACATACCAACACACACAGACACATGCACACACACCAACACACAGACACACCTACGCATATGCAGACACATGCACACACACCTGTGTACACAGATACGCACAAATACCAACACACACACCTACACATATGCACAGACATGCATACACACCACATGCACACACACATCCACACACCAACAGACACACATGCCTACACATATGCAGACACACACATGCACACATACCAATACACAGACACACCTACACATGCACGCACATGCACACACATATACCAACACACATGCACACACACCAACACACCTACACATGTGCACATACACATGCACACACCAAGACACACACACCTACACATATGCACACACATGCACACACATACCAACACAGATACACGTGCCTACACATATGCAGACATGCACACACACACCAACACACACCTACATATATGCACACATGCACACACAACACACGCAACTACACATGCACACACATATACATACCAACAGACACACACATCTACACATATGCACAGACACACACACGCATACACAGACACATACACACGTACACACACACACACGACTATGTGATGACAGGCAGGCAGAGGTTGGGGCCATGCAGCCACAGGCCCAGGAATGTCTAGGGCCACCAGCAGCTGGAAGAGGCCTGAAGGACCCTCTCCTGGAGCCTCTGGAGGCAGCGACCCCGCCCACACCTCCATCTCAGATTTCTGGCCTCCAGACCTGAGACGATGCCTTTCTGTGGTTTGAAGCCCCCTGGTGTGTGGTCCTTTCTTCTGACAGGCCCAAGACACTCCTGCAGCCCCTCCCCAGAGCCCTGCCTTGCCCTCTGTTTCTTGCCCTCCTTCCTACCTGTCCTCCCCCTGCCCCAGGCCCACCCCTCACGCTGACCCCTTCCGGAGCCTGCGGGTCTCAGTCTGTAGAAGGGGACCCTACAGAGCCACCCCCAGGCAGTGAGGACCCTGTGGAAAGCAGGGAAGGCTCGCTCCGAATGCCTAGGAAGTGATCTTCACTGTTCCCCCAGGCCAGGAAGGCCTGGGAAGGGGACACAGACGGCCGTCCGCGGGCTCAGGGGGCTCCCGAGTCCCCTGTGCCAGGACAACAGGACTGTCCTGTCTGAGCCACCAGCTCCAAGACAGCTTGCACTGCCCTCACCTTTATTCAAAACTGGGATATTGTGCTTTTCATGGATTTCTTTTTTTTTTGAGACAGAGTTTTGCTTTTTCGCCCAGGCTGGAGTGCAGTGGTGCTATCTCGGCTCACTGCAAGTTCTGCCTTCTGGTTTCAAGCAACTCTCCTGCCTCAGCCTCCCTAGTAGCTGGGATTATAGGCGCCTGCCACCACGCCTGGTTAATTTTTGTATTTTTAGTAGAGACGGGGCTTCACCATGTTGGCCAGGCTGGTCTCGAACTCCTGACCTCGTGATCTGCCCACCTTGGCCTCCCAAAGTGCTGGGATTACAGGCATGAGCCACCGTGCCCAGCCGATTACTGTTTTTAACAACTTTATTGAGATATAAATCACATGCCATGAAGTTCACCACTTTAAAGGGTACAGCTTAGTGTTTTAGCATCTTCATCACAGTGGGCAGCCATCACCTCTAGCTAATTCAGGGACGTTTCCTCCCCCAAGGAAGACGCCCTGTGCCCCTTCTGCATCGCCCCCACTTGCCCCTCCCCCGGCTCTGGCCCTCCACCTGTGCTCTGTCCCGTGGATTTGTCTGTTCCAGACATTTCATACAAGTGGAATCACACATTCTGTGGCCTTTTTTTTTTTTTTTGAGACGGAGTCTTGCTCTGTTGCCCAGGCTGGAGTGCAGTGGTGAAATCTCGGCTCACTGCAAGCTCCGCCTCCCGGGTTCACGCCATTCTCCTGCCTCAGCCTCTCCGAGTAGCTGGGACTACAGGCGCCCACCAACACGCCTGGCTAATTTTTTTGTATTTTTAGTAGAGACGGGGTTTCACCGTGGTCTCGATCTCCTGACCTCGTGATCTGCCCGCCTTGGCCTCCCAAAGTGCTGGGATTACAAGCGTGAGCCACCGCGCCCGGCCCTCTGTGGCCTTTTGTGTCTTTCACTGAGCATGATATTTTCACGTGTCATCCATGTTGTAGTGTGTGGCATCCGTGTTATAGTGTGGTCAGAGCTTCGGTCCTGTGTATGGACCAATACCGTTGCATTGTACGGACAGATCACATCCTGTTGATGGTTTATCTGTGGATGGGCTTAACTGCTGAGTTTTTGGGTGCCCCCTAAACTTTGCTCCTGAGGTGCATGCCTCACTCTGGTCTCCAATCCCCAGACCCCCAGGCTCCCTCCTGCCCCTGCCCTCTCTTTTGCACCACACCTGGGCTTCCTGCCGGGCTCTTGACCTTTTTCCTCTTGGACAGGCAATGCCTCCGCGCGGACACTCTCCCAGCCAATCTGGGCTCCTCGGTCAGCTCCTTCTGGGCTCTAGAGAGTCCCGGGGGCGGAGATCATGCCTTCCCCCAGGCCAGGGGATAGGGGACAGCTATGTCTTCAGGGACCTCTTACCCAGAGGTGCTCACTGATCCTGTCCCAGCGTGGGCAAAAGCCAGCACCTGAGGGGCCCCACTAGGGTCACGGTCAGTGAAAGCATCTGAACTCCTGGTTCCAGTGAAATCTCAGAGGGCCCTGTGCACCCTGGAGAAGGGGTGTCGCTCTGGTTACATAGGGTGGGAGTGCTGGCTTGGAGCCCAGGGGCAGCTCCTCCCCTGTCCTTCCTGGAGCCCCAAGAAGATCCATAGCTTGAAGCCCCTGAGCTGTGGCCCAGCCACAAGTGTACATGTGTGTGTTCATAGGCAAACCTGAGAGGAGCCAGCCCTTGGTCACAGCAAGCTGTCTCTGGCCCTGGTCATCAAGGCAGGGCCACTGAGGGCACAGAAGTTCTGGACAGAAGCTCTCCCCAACATGCCAGCCAGCAACCACCCAGGGCCACTGGCCACCTCCCCCTGCCTAGGTCCAGGCGTCCAGGGCACCTTCCAGGCTGGGCAGAGGAGGGCATTCCCTCCTGAGCTGGGGAGGGGAGGCCCTGACAGGGGACCCAGAGTGGAGACTCATGAGGGCATGCCATACCCTCTGTCCCTCACACTGGAGCACTCCAGGATCACGGCCTGCTGGCACCAACCATCCCTGCCACTGGGTGGGCACTGATCCTCCCAGCCCTCTGGGCTCCCTGAAGGCACAGACTGAACGAGGTGGCCCAGGGCCTCTGAGTGCCTCCTGCGGGCAAGGCCCCCTTCAGCCACTCTACCCACGCGGCTTCTTTACCTGCAGCGGCAGCCTGGGGGCAGTGTCCCTTAGAACCTTGGCTGGCCCCATGATCAAGGCCAGGAAGAAGACTCTGGGTGCCCTGTCTCCTTCTGCCCCAGGTGCAGTTGGTGTCTGGTCTCCTACAGCCAGGGACCCCTAAGGTCTGAGGGCACAGGGTGGAGGCCCCTTGCTTTGCCTGTTAGCAGGAAACTTCCTACATGAGGGACCCCCTTAGGAAAAGAAGGGTGGGTCCTGGAGCCCATCTGCCCCGTGGCCCAAGCATCCTGTCCTGGTCTCTGCAGGTTCCTCTGCCGGGAACAGGCTCCTTTCTCTCCCTAAAGTCTTAAGAGCCCTGTTGGAGTGGGCGCCTCTCACCTGCTCCACAGCCCCCAACCCCAGCTGGGCCTTGCCAAGGGGCTTAACCATCTGTTCCCAGAATGAGTGAGTGAATGAATGAGTGAGTGAATGAATGAGTGGATGAGGGTGCATCAAACTCAACTGCAAGTCTCCAGGACACTTTTTTTTGAGACAAGATCTCGTCGTCACCCGGGCTGGAGTGCAGTGGTGCCATCTTGGCTCACTGCAGCCTCTAACTCCCAGGCTCAAGTGATCCTTCCACCTCAGCCTCCCAAGTAGCTGGGACTACAGGTGAGCGCCACCATGCCTGGCTCATTTTTCTAATTTTTGTAGAGAAAGGGTCTTGCTATGTTGCCCAGGCTGGTCTGGAACCCCTGAGCGCAAGCCATCCGCCTGCCCTGGCCTCCCAAAGTGCTGGGATTACAGGCATGAGCTACCGGGACCAGCTTCCACTGCACTTTAACTTTCCCGACTCCCACAGGGGCAGGCTGGGGGGACCCTGCCCCGCCCCAACACTGCAAGATGGCGCTTTGGGGCGGGGATGGGGGATCCCGGGAGAAACATAGGGGAAGGGATGGCCCCTCAGCGCCCAGGCCAACCTGCTGCCTTAAGCACCTGGAACAGTCCACGGCAGGTGGAGACTCAGCCAGGTTCTTCCTTCATGGCTGTCGCAGCGTGGCACAGGAGCAGGCCTGTGTGCAAAGCCAGGCCCCCTCCCCCCCCACTCCACCAGCACAGGTGCCACCCAAAGGGCATGGGGTGGGGGGACAGCTGCCAGCCGCTTCAAAACCTTTAAGTGAGGCGAGGGCCCCTGAGCACCAAGCCCCGCCCTGGGTGTGCTCCCGGGTTCCCCCACCTGTCTCTCTGAACCTTCCCACCTAGGAGTACCCCCTCCCCCACCCCGGCATTCCCTCCGTACCCACTCACGACTTACCATTCACGACTTCCGTTTCCCCCCCGCCAGCCTCCGTGCCCCTCTCAGTCCCAGGCCGCCGTGCTCCCCGCTCCGGACCATCCCCCCACTCCGTGCCATCCCCGCTCCGTGCACGCCCCC
>NW_026652290.1:6944641-7030498 GCF_009828535.3 Hylobates moloch | reverse complement strand
TTTGCATGGAAATTAACCCTTTCCCCGCCCGGAGCCCAGCCGCAGAAGCAGCCGGACCCCCTGGCGGCCCCAGATCTCGGAGGGGCAGGCCCTGGCCCCAGCACAAACCGGCCTCCTGTGGGCTGGCGTCCCCCGCGTGGTCGTGACTCCGTGGCTGCCTCCCGGGCACAGGTAACTGGGGCACGGAGGGCCCGCGTGGGCCCCGGGTGTCCAGGAGAGTTGGTCTCAGACTAAGGGCCCTTGGGGGTGTGGGGGGTGTCAGCCAGCTGGGGTTCAGGCTTTCCATGGCCTCTCCTGGGTCCGGGGCCCTGGCGTGGGAGGCTTCTGGCCAGGCTGGGAGCGGTTCTCAGAGCCCTGCCCAGCCCCCAGCAGCCGGCGGGGGATGAGGGGGGAGCAGGGGCCAGTCCACGTTACAGAGCCCAGTGGGCAGAGGCTCAGAAGAGAGGGGCCTTGGTGGGTACCCAGACCCCCTGACAGTGGGGGCCCGAGGTGACGCTGTCAAGCTGGCTGCAGGGGACCTGAGGCCAGGCCTCTTACCCCGTATGGCCAGTGTACCAGGCAGGGCAAGATTACCCATGGCTGCCTGGCCTCCTGGCTGCGGTGGACAGCTGGGATAGGCAGAGGGGGCTGGGGACAGCTGGAAGCCCCATCTGTCACCAGGAAGCAGTGGGCTTTCTAACCTCTGCTTCTCCAGATCCGGCCCCTGCTTGGCCTGAGTGGGAGATAATCCCCCTGCCCTGTGCCATCCATGGCCCCAGGGCCAAGTCCCACCCACACGTCACTGGGGCTCTGGCACCAGGCTGAGCCAGCCCAAACAAAGCGTGTTTGCATGTGACGCGATCTCCTGTGTCCCCTTCCCTGGAGCGGGGCCCAGTGCACGCAGCCTGGCAGGGAGGCACGGGGGTCCCCCGGGCAGATCTCGGTCTGAAGGCATTTGCTCCCTGGAGGAAGGGAGCTGGTGGGAGGTCTGTCTGCTGGGCTTTGGGCTGTGGGTGTCACTTGCTCAGAAATGACTTCCTGTAGTGACCCCTGGGGCTCAGAAGTCCCTGTGGGGTGGGCAGGTGAAGGCTCAGAGCCCAGCAGCCACTGCAACAGCTGTGATGTCTCCCCGGCCCGAGGGCAGGGGCTGGAGGAGGCTTGGGGCAGATCCTCATCGCATCTCCATGCCAGGCGTGGCCCAGGGTGCTTGGTCCTTTCTGCCCCCAGAACAGAGGGGACCCTCGGCCCACACCCTGCCTTGGGGCCCGGCCTTGCCCTTGGCCATGAGAGACCCTTTCCCCCGCCTTCGAGCAGCACCGGCTCTGCCCTTCCCTGGGTAAACAGCTGTGATCTGAGTAATTCTAATGTGTCCGTTTAATGACTTAGAGGAAAAGAAGTTGTTGGAGGCAAGGGGCGTCTCTCCTCTGCAAGATGCTGGGCCAGAGCTGCAGGCACCTGCTGGGCTCTGGGGCCCACCTACCAGGAGGGGCTGCCCGAGGTGCTGGTGCTGGTGAGGAAGGAGACCCTCCTTCGGATTAAGGGGCTGGGTCTAGGCTCTGCAGCAGCCCCCATGAGGGGGTTAGGGAGGAGAGGGGGGTCTCCTGCCCTCCCGCTAAACTTAGCTCAGCCTTCCAAGCCTGGCTGTCCTGTGTTGCAGTCCCTCCGCCTGGCCTTGCCTCTGTGAACCTCGGTTTTCCCATCTGTAACATGGGCTGACAGCACCTGTGGGAGGTCCGGGTGGGCTCAGTGCTTGGTGAGCACTTGGTTCTCTGTGCTGGAGGTGGTGGTGCCGGCACAGAGACCCCCAGGGCCCAAGCTTCCTGCAGCACATGGCTGGCTCCTTGCCATCCCCGAATTGGAGCGAGCTGGTTCCTTCTGAGGCTGCTTGTGTCTGTGGGGGGGCACCCAGAGGGGAGGGGCCCATGCTTGTGGCTCTGGCAGTTGGCTTGTGTGTCACTCAGCATCTGGGGCAGTGCCACCACCTGGCATGGGGGTCTCACCTCAGTCGCCAGGCCTTGCCCCGCTGCCAGGCCGGCTCCTTGTTCATCGCAGGAGCTGGTGCCATTCTCCATAGAGGTGACGGCAGTTGTGGTGGTACAGGGGGCAGAGACGCCCGAGAGTGCAGGGCCTGAGCTAGAGTGGAGGCTGTGGGCACGGACTGTGGGACGCCTGGGCCCCTGACCTTCCGCACCAGGCAGATGCGGGCAGGGCAGGAGGGCACCCGGCCCAGGAGCCTGCTTGAGCTCCAGGAAGAGCCACCTCCTCTGCAACCCAGCTCTTCCCGCATCTCCCTAGCACTCGGGAGCATGGGTGAGTGACCCTGGAGGATTTCTTGGCAGCTGCAGCCTTCCAGCCTCTGTGCTGTGTGGCCTCGGGCTACTCACCCAACCTCTCTGAGATCCGTTCTGCACAGGTGAAACCTTGCTCTGGGAAGACTAGGGTGGGCATGGCGGCCAGGAAAGGCAGGGTGATGGGGGTGACACGTGGGCAGGATGGCCGGGTCCAGGCTGGCAGGAAGGGGGTGGCATGGCCTTGAGCGAGCGGAGGTCACCCCTTCTACCTGAGTGCCCCAAGGGAGGGGGCTGACCTTGTTGCTCACCCTCCCCAGCCTTCACCTTCCCTGGTGCGGCCTCAGGGCGCCATGATTTCTGCTCGTCCTGAGCCCTGGGGCCTGGAGCTGTCCTAGGCTGGGAGTGGGCATGGGGACGCCGCCTTGCTCCGGCTTCTGGAGAGGCGAGCTCAGCCTGAGGGTGGGGGTCGAATGCTCTGCACAGTTAGGAGCAGGGGTTTGCCCTGGGGCCACCTCTGGTTTGCTGATGGGCCCTTCTGTGACTGGCTCTCCATGCCATTTCATCATCTGTAAGGTGGGAATGGCTGTGATGGCCAGGTCCGAAGGGACAGCAGTGGTGCACTGAGCCAAGGGTGGGTACCTGGGCAGTGCCCACCATGGCTGATCCCTGACACAGAGGTGTCACTGTTGACCAGTGGGCAGGGCTTGGAGTTTGTGGAAGTTCTCGGAACACGTGGCAGCCTGGATTCGCCACCCCCCCAACCTCCGCCTCCCCCCTGTGCCTCAGCTCACGCCCTGTCTCCTGCCCAAGGCCTCTCCCTGTGTCTGACCTGAACCAGGCGCCATGGGGGGTTCCTGGGAGAAGTGCCTGTGCCTGGCCGCGGTGCTCGCTCTCTCAGCATTCATGTGAACTGGACGCCTGGCACAGGGCTGGGCAGGCTGGGCCTCAGGATGATCTTATTGATGGGGAGAGGGCAGAGGAGGCAGCAAGTCCCCGGCCAGGCATGGCCTCAGTGCCAGGGGCAGGGCTGGACTCAGGGGCTCAAGGGGCTGAGCAGGCCATGGGCCTGGGTGGTCCCCGGGAGTCCTCCCCATGGAAAGTGCCCCACGCTTGACACTGCCCGGGCACCAGGTGTGGGGTCTGTTTGAAGGCAGCTGCTCCTCCAGCCTCCCAGACCGCTTGGGCTCAGGCAGCAGACATCTGCCCTCGGAGTAGTTACCTGTCCTTCTCTCGCCCCCGTGGTCTCAGAGGATGCCCCAGAGGAAGCTGTGCCCATGGGTTGGGCCCGTCCCCCTACTTCCTCTCAGGTCTCAGGTCTCCCACCGAGACCCTTAGGCTGCAGGTGTGCAGGCCGAGGTGGGTTCTTGGAGAGGGTCCCATGGGAAGGCTGTATGGACAGTGGCCTTGGGGAGCGGTCACACGCAGGCCATGGGCCCTGGGCATGGGTCTGGCTCCCACCTAACAGCGTGGGTGCGGGCACTCTGGGAGGGTGTGGGTGTGAGGTCCCAGACTCCCAGGCATGGGTCAAGGAGACCATTTCTCTCATTCCGGCACATTCTGCAGGAGGCCAGGCCATGCGCTTCCCTCCATGGGGTGGTGCGGTGACCCAGAGGGCCGGCCCCTGCAGTGGCCACCTGTGGGCCTGAGTGCCCCAGAGCTGGCTGGGGTGGGCTGGCAGCTGTTGTGTTGTGTGGAACATGCTGGAAGGTCTGCCTTGTGCCGCCCTGCATGTTTGGGATGCATCGACTCCCCGCCATGCCCGCTGCCTCCCTGGCTCCCAACCCTGACCCTCCCTCACGGGAGAGTTCTGGCGTGGGCTGGTGTCCTGGGCCGGGCCCTGCTGTGTGACCGTGGACAGGTGTCATAACTTCTCTGTGTCTGTTTCACCTCTGAAATGGGGTCCGGCAGCACCCATGCTCCAGGAGGCTCCTGAGAGAACCCAGGGGCCGTCACGGCAGCTCCAGGGCTGGTGACCGTTCATGTCCTCTCTGCACTCACCCGCCACCCCGGCCACCTGGGAACTGCACTCCGTCCTGTGCCCCCTGGAGGCATGTGCTGAGTGGAATATGTCACCCCAAACCCATGCCCGCCCAGTACCTCAGAATGGGGCCCTATTCGGAACTAGGGTCTTTGCAGCTGTAATCAAGTTAAGATGAGGTCGGACTGGAGTAGGGTGGGCCCTGAATTCAATGACTGGGGTCTGGTAAAAAGAGGAGGCGTGGCGTGCATGCGGGAAGGAGGCCACGTGCAGAGGCTGCAGCGATGCAAGCCCAGGAGCACCTGGGGCCGCTATGCCGGAGAGGCAGGAGGGATCGCGCCAGCGCCTCGGAGGGAGCGGCCCTGCCCATGCGGTGCTTTCCTCCTCCACCCTCCAGAACTGTGAGCACATCCATTCCTTGCTGTCTGGGCCAGCAGCCCGTGGTCCCAGGATATGCATCTGGGGGTCTCCTTGGGTCTGAGGGGTGAGCACAGCTGCCTCGAGACATCAGGAGCCTCTGACTCCACCCTGGGAAGAGTTATCCTTGGAAGAAAATGAGGGCACGTGCTGGCCCCCAGCCTCAGAACCCGCCAGGGCGCTTGGCTGGGTGTGAGGAGGAAGCAGGCTGGGGCCACAGCTGCGTGGCGTCCTCTGCCTCCTCCTCGGTCCACGGGGGAGGCAGAGGGTCCACGGAGCACCTCGGTGTCTCCTCGGATGCGGTGTCGGCGGTGAGCCTAGGACCACGCCGTTCCTGCTGTCACTGGCCTCCTGTCTCTGGCTCACAAGGTTCTTCCGGGGTAGGCTTTTCTTGAGGACCACCTGACCCCTCTGTGCACTCCAGGGCGAGGCTGACGGGAGGCCCACTCGACCACTCCTGGGTGGGAGCCTGATGCAAAGCACCTGCCGTGGGGCCCGGCCTGCAGTCCTGTCCCTGGTGGCACAGATCCAGGAGCCTGTGTCCGTGGTGGGGAGACCCCCATCCCCTCCGCAGGCTGCAGTAACAGGAGGGCTTTGGCGTCTGGGCCCCGCTGGGCCTGGGCCTGCCTTTCACAGAGGAACAAGCACCAGCGGGACCGGCGGCCTTGGCCTCCCCGCCCCCCCCCCCCCCGCAGAGGAAGCCAGCAGAGGAAATGAGGGCAGCGGACGGGGCCGGAGCCAGTTCCCAGGCACCTCTGAGGACTGTCACGGGAGGCGGCGTTCTCGCCGAGTCCCCAGCCTCCCTCTGCAGGGACCGGGGCCTGGGGTCAGGGGGCCGGGGCCTTGGGTGGGGCTGGGGTCCTCCAGGGGGTCACTCTGGGGTTACAGCCACGGTCAGAGCCACGCAGGAGCAACACCCAGAGCCTGGTACGTGGGGGTTTCTGGGAGGACGCAGGCTGTGCTCCCACTGCCAGCCTGGGGGTGGGGGCCATGGTCAGGAGACTCCTGCTCCTACAGGGACCCTGCCAGCGGAGGTGGCCGTGCCAAAGCAGGCAGGGACTCTGCAGTGGGCGATTCTGGGCAGCCGGGGCCACCTGCCCCAGGGGGAGTGAGGGGCAGAGTGCTGCCCCAAGCCAGGGCTGCTCAAGGCCACCTCTCACGGTGGGGCGTGGCCAGCCTATCCCCATCTCACCCTCGGGGAGGGTGTGGGGTCCCTGCTGCTGAGGGACAGGAGTCTGGCTCCACCCACCCGCCAGGGTCCCCAGGAAGACCTCTCCCTGCCCCTGGCGTCGGGCAGCCCTGGCCAGCTGGCCTGGGGGAGCCAGGCTGGGGGACAGGGGAGCTGCTCTGGGACCAGGGCTCTGCCGAGTCACCTCCGTGCCAAGGCCACGGTTTGAGGCTGTGGCTTGAGGCCGTTGTGGGATGGGGCTGGGGGTGCCGTCCTCTGAGGAGCCTCCGACAAGGGCCTATGCTCGGTGGGGCCCCTCTGGCTTCTGGGAATTCTTAGTGACTTTGAACAAGGGGCCTTGGGTTTCCTTTGTACTTGGTCCTGTGGATTCTGCAGCCCGTGGGGCCTGCTTAGGGTTTGGGCTCCGCTGTGAGGCCCACGTGGAATTTCCTCGAACTCCCTGGGAAAAAGGCGTGTGGCTTCCTAGTGACCACGACACACACACAGGCACGCTCTGGCCTCCGGGGTGCAGGTCTGGGGCTTCCCCCATTGGATTTACCCACGCGGCGGCACGCCCAGCCCCCGAGAGCCCCCGCCGCTGCCCCCAGGACCGCCAGCGGGCGGGTCACTCGCAGGCCGCCGGCGCCCTCCCAGCTGCCGCATGTTGGAGATCTCGCTCGCTCGTTCGCTGTGAACGATGCTCAGTTGTGGGCTGTCTCGTGGGCTGCCATTGTGGACGCTGTAGTGAGGGCCCCTTTACTGAGAGGTAATTCACATACCAAGGACCCACCTGTGTCAAGTGAGCAGCTTGGGGCTTTCCTGCATTCCCAAGACTGCAGCCATGGCACGGCTAGCTGGTGGAGCATCCCTGCCCCCGACAGAAGCCCCATGCCCGAGGGCATCACTCCCCATCCCCTGTCCCCAGCCCCCAGCCCTGGCAGCCACCGATCTGTCTCGGCCTCCGGGCGCCTGGCCTGGACGTCCGTCTCATAAGCAGGGTCCTGTGGCCTTGCCTCTTTGAGTCCTGCGGTTTTTGCTGTGTGTATAGCGGCCCCAGGGATAGGGGTGCTGGCGTGTGGCTGTGGGGCACTGTCCAGGGAGCTTCCAGGAGGTGGTGCCATTTTGCCCCCATCCCCACGGACGAGTGCCTCCACGGCTTCCCCTCCCACCAGTGCCGGCTGCTGTTTTTATAACACCAGGGCTGGTGAGCATGTGGGGGCTGCCCATGGTGGTCTTGTCTGCGTTTCTGTGGCGAAAGATGCCAGGAGCCTTTCCAGGGCCTGCCCAGCCCTTCTGAGCCCCTCAGGCGAGTGCCCGTTGGAGGTATTTCCTTGGTGGTTTGTACCTGGCGTCAGGCAGCCCTGGCCAGCTGGCCTGTGGGAGCTAGGCTCGGGGCGGTGGGCAGGTCCTGGACACGAGGCCTCAGGTCTGTGCGCAGTGAGCAGGTGGCCTGCTGCTTCACTTCCTGTGACCCTGTGCAGGGCTGAGCACAGCAGCTCCCACCCTGAAATGGGTCCAGGTGGGAGCACTTGCGCCAGGGGCCAGCACACACCCCGCTTTCCTTCCCAGGTTGCTGGGTGCAGACACTGACCAGCACACCGCCAGGCTCAGGTACCTTCTCTCCCTGGGAAGCTGCCTGGAATCTCTGTGGCCTGGAGGCAGGCGTCCCTGCAAGCAGCTCCTGGCCCCAGGGATGAATGACGGGGAGGACGGATCCTGCTCCGACTCTGGCTCTGGAGGCTGGGCCCTGCCCTGCTCTCTGCCGTGGGGTCTGGCGAGATGCTTGGCTGCTGCTGGAGCCCGAACTGGCGCGTCAGACTCTGTTTTATTTTTCCTTCTGTGACAGGCGGCCCTGCAAGTCCTGTCTAAAAATAACCGTGGCCGGCATGCATCCGCGACGCTCGGCCGCCCTGGCCGTGGACCTGCCCATTTCCTCCTTGGCAAGCCTGAGCCCGGCAGCCCCCTGCCGCTGCCCAGCCGGCACCGAGGGAGGGACTCAGTCCATGCAGGTCCGTAGGGGGCCAGCTGGATGCCAGGCTGTGTCAGGGCCGCGTCCCGAGATGCACAGGGGGGTAGGCCCCCAGGAAGAGCGGGACTGAGGGCCAAGGTGTTGGGGGACAGTGTGCGTCGAGCAGGGACCGGCCAGGAGCGAAGAGATGGGGGCTGTGGGACCTTACCTGGAGCTGCCTGCCCCTTGAGGGCTTCTCCACTCTCAGGGATCAGCCTCCTGGGGAACCGGGGGCATTCCAGGTGCCCGTCCCACCCTTGGACCAGCCTTGGGGTAGGCCCTGGGGCATCTGATGCTGATGGAGGCTGGGCCTGGGCTGTGTCTTGCGTCAACAGGGGACGTCCCTTGTGAGTGTCCAGCTGGCGGAACTTGCTTCCATCGCTGGGCTGGGCTGGGCATCCATGTTTGATTGCAGGGTTGGCTGTCGAGGGGCAGGAGAGGCAGACTTGGAGATGCTGGGGTGATAACCCCCGGGGACCGGGTGGGGGTTCCCTGCAGCAGAGAGTGGGGCTGGTCCCAGCACTGCGGGAGGGCTGGATGCCCACCTTGGGGCTGCCAGCGTGTGCGGCGGGCATGTGCGTGGAGGGGTACGTGTGTGTCTATGAGCACGTGCAGGCCTGGGTTGGAGGCGAGCGTGTGCATGGGCTGGTGCAGTGCCCGTGGTGTTGGGTGGACCCGGCCCGGGCCTGTGGACCTTGCCATGTCCTGGGCTTGTCCCGGAAGCTTACATTTTATGTGGCCTCTCCTAAAAATAACCGTGGGCGGCCTGCATCCTCCTTATCCGTGGACACTCGGGCTCCCCTCTCTTGCCGGGGGCGGCGTCTGGTGACTTACAGCCCTTGCTGCGTCCTCACCTGCCACCCAGAATCCCACGTGGCAGATGCTCACACCTATCTGGTCTCGGGAGTGACTGTGGGGATGGTTCAGGGCTGGGCACCATGCTGCGTCCGGGGCCTGTGGGGGCACCATCGCTGTCCCAGAGGCTCCTCCCGCCCTCTCTCCCCGGTGTCGGGAGGCCTGTGGGGTCTTGCCACACCCCTGCCCAGGGCCCCGCTTCTGAGTTGGGGAGGGGGTCCTCAGTTTCGTGCCTGACTGGCGATCAGGGCCGAGGAGGGGTCTGCTGGACTGGGCTCTCTCTAGCAGGAGCCGACTGAATCCCAAAAGACACAGTCCCAAGTGCCATCATCCTGAGTGTGGAAATCCCAAAAGGTCAAAATTCCAGAAACTGAATTCAGGAAAAAATGATTTAAAAGATTCTTTAAAAGACATTTAGTCTGGGCGCAGTGGCTCACACCTGTAATCCCAGCACTTTGGGAGGCTGAGGCAAGAAGATCGCTTGAGCCCAGAAGTTCAAGCCCAGCTTGGGCAACACAATGAGACCCCATCTCTACAAAAAATCAAACCTTAGCCGGGCATGGTGCACACCTGTAGCCCCAGCTACTGGGAAGGCTGAAGTGAGAGGATTGCTTGAGCCCATGAGTTCGAGGCTGCAGTGAGCTGTGATGGCACCGCTGTACTCCAGCCTGGGTGACGGAGTGAGACCTTATTAAGAAAAAGAAAAATAATAGGTCTGGCGCGGTGGCTCATGCCTACAATCCTAGCACTTTGGGAGGCCGAGGCGTGTGGATCACAAGGTCAGGAGTTTGAGACCAGCCTGGCCACGATGGTTGAAACACTGTCTGTACTAAAAATAGAAAAGTTAGCCAGGCGTGGTGGCAGGGGCCTGTAATCCCAGCTGCTCGGGAGGCTGAGGCAGGAGAATCGCTTGAATCCAGGAGGCGGAGGTTGCAGTGAGCTAAGATCACACCACTGCACTCCAGCTTGGGCGACAGAGTGAGACTGCATCTCAAAAAAAAAAAAAAAAAAAAAAAAAAATTAATAGGTAAAATGTATTAAAAAGGGAAACTTATGAAGCCGTGCTACTATGGTGGGTAAGCATGTGCACCTGGCCGCATCGCTGCGTTCGTCTGAAATACTGTGACGATGACTTAAGTCTCTTGACAAGATCCGTCAGAAACCTCGATGGTCACCGCCACACGTGCAGTCGCCCACAAGAGCCAGGGTCTTGAGAAATTTTATCTTGCCCCAATGTGAATGTACGAACAGGACATCTCTTCATTTTTTGAGGAAGTTCAAGGTTTCCGTGCACAGCGGAGCGCCGTGACGATGCACATCTGTGGAGTCAAACACGCAAAAAGTGCACAAGATGAATGAGAACCCTCTAAAGGTCTCCACGCAGTTTACACCTCCAGCACTGGAAATGATTCGGAGATGAAGTGCAGAGCACAGCGAGCTGTAAGAAGTATTGCTGACCACTTAAAATAGTGGGAAAGGGCCGGGCGCGGTGGCTCAAGCCTGTAATCCCAGCACTTTGGGAGGCCGAGGCTGGCAGATCAGCTGAGGTCAGGAGTTCAAGACCAGCCTGGCCAACATGGTGAATCCCCGTCTCTACTAAAAATACAAAAATTAGCGGGGTGTGATGGCGCAAGTCTGTAATCCTAGCTACTCAGGAGGCTGAGGCAGGAGAATTGCTTGAACCTTGAATTAGCTGGGCGTGGTGGCGGGCGCCTGTATGGGAGGCCGAGGCAGGAGAATCACTTGAACCCGGGAGGTGGAGGTTGCAGTGAGCCGAAATTGTGCCACTGCGCTCCAGCCTGGGTGACAGAGCAAGACTCCGTCTCAAAAAAATAAAAAACAAAAAATAGTGGGGAAAAAAACTAAGAGAAAAAAAGAAAATTGGATTTATGAAAAAGGGTATGGCAGGGCCAGGTGACGGGCAGCTGCAGAGACAGTCCCTAAGACCTGGCTGCCTCTCACGACCACATGATGAGTGCATTTCGACGAGTAGCTGCTTTTTTTCTCATAGGCTGTGGCTCTCCTTGGAGAAGACGCTAATATTCATCTTCTGCGTGGCACTGCTCTGTTTTTTTTTTTTGAGACGGAGTTTCACTGTTGTTGCCCAGGCTGGAGTGCAGTGATGCGATCTCAGCTTGGCTCACTGCAGCCTCTGCC
Organism: Hylobates moloch; assembly: GCF_009828535.3. Taxonomy (NCBI): domain Eukaryota; kingdom Metazoa; phylum Chordata; class Mammalia; order Primates; family Hylobatidae; genus Hylobates; species Hylobates moloch. Next base: position 7,019,645 of record NW_026652290.1, on the reverse strand, counting down.
TCCCAGGTTCAAGCAATTCTCCTGCCTCAGCCTTCTGAGTAGCTGGGATTACAGGTGCCCGTCACCACACTGGGTTAGCTTTTGTATTTTTAGTGGAGATGGGGTTTCACCATGTTGGCCAGGATGGTCTCGAACTCCTGACCTCAGGTGGTTCGCCTGCCTCGGCCTCCCAAAGTGCTGGGATTACAGGCGTGAGCTGTCACTGCTCTTTTTGAAATTCTTCTGTGATTCGGCCCATACTGCATGAGCATTCCCGTTAGATTCTCCCATCTTCCGTGCCGTGCTTCTGTGTTGTTTGGGGTACAGGAGGTCCATTGCGCATGGGCCTCATACACAGACCACAGATTTGGCAGAGATAGTGCTGGTGACAGAGCAGCAACACCGTCACAAAGCATCCTCTCATCCTGCCATACGCACGAGTATTTTCGAACCAGTCAGTAACTTCCCCGGCTTCTTAGGGCAAATGCAGCTGTTAATTCCCTGAACGCTCCGGGGTGTCATCAGCTAGGAGGAACGCCCATGCAGGCAAATGACGCATCTTTAAACGGAAGTTCCTGTCTCGTCTGAATTTTCTGCCCAGTGCATTGGGCTGAACAGAAAAGACAAACTTTATTGGTGACATCTTCAAATTCACTGTTAGAAACCTTGATCACACCTAATTCCAAATCTGTCATGGTTTGGGGACTCTATCGAAATCCATTTTCTTCCACAAAGTCCACCAAATCTTCAAATAAATGTTGATAAGGTGCTGTACTTTTCCCAGTTGTTAATACAGAAACAAGCCAGGAAAGCTCTGGAATTTCCTAATCCAACAGGGGCATGAATTATATATAGCTGATAAAAATCAGTGGGGATGGAGGCTGGGCACAGTGGCTCATGCCTGTAATCCCAGCACTTTGGGAGGCAGAGGCAGGCGGATCACCTGAGGTCGGGAGTTCAAGACCAGCCTGGCCAACATGGTGAAACCTGTCTCTACAAAAATACAAAAGTTAGCTGAGCGTGGTGGTGGATGCTTGTAATCCTTGCTATTCGGGAGACTGAGGCGAGAGAATCACTTGAACCTGGGAGGCAGAGGTTGCAGTGAGCCGAGATCACACCATTGCATTCCATCCTGGGTGACAGAGTGAGACTCGGCCTCAAAAAAAGAAAAAAAAAAATCAGCAGGGCCGGTTTGGAAGGTGCCATCCATTAGGCAAAGTGAAGCATGCACTGGTTTTCTGTTAGATTTAGTACTAAATATTAGAATCCATCTTCTCCGGTGGTCAGATCCCCAAGGATAGCTCAGCTCACCGCTGAATGTGCTTTATAACAGGAAGGAGTGTTGGTGTCAGCAAGCGTCTGGTTCTGAGGTTGCTGACCTGGTTGAATTCTTCTTCTTCTCTGACAAAGGACTTTTGTTGTGGTTTGTTGTTTTCTTGAGACAGGGTTTTGCTCTGTGGCCCAAGCTGGAGTGCATTGGTGCAGTGGTGGCTCACTGCAACCTTGACCTCCTGGGCTTCAGCGATCCTCCCGCCTCAGCCTCCCAACAAGCTGGAACCACAGGTTCAAGTCACACTGCTGGTTGATTCTTAAATTTTTGTAGGGACACGGTCTTGTTATGTTGTCCAGGTGGGTGACAAACTCCTGGGCTCAAGTGATCCTTCTGTCTCAACCTCCCAAAGCTCTGGGATTACAGGTGTGAGCCACCACTCCCGGCCAAAGGATTTTTTATTTTTATTTTTTTCAAGACTGAGTCATGCTTTCTTGCTCAGGTTGGAGTACGGTGGCACAATCTTGGCTCCCTGCAATCTTTGCCTCCCGGGTTCAAACGATTCTTCTGCCTCAGTCTTCCAAGTAGCTGGGATTACAGGTGAGTGCCACCATGCCCCGCTAATTTTTTTTGTATTTTAGTAGAGATGGGGTTTCACCATGTTGGCCAGGCTGGTCTCGAACTCCTGACCTTAAGTGATCCGCCCACCTCAGCCTCCCAAAGTGCTGGGATTACAGGTATGAGCCACCTTTCCCGGCCCAAAGACTGTTTTTTTTTTGAAGGCAAGCGTGGCACTGCCTGTGAGGGGTTTGGAAGTCTCATGTGATTGAATAATTTGGCAGGGAGATTTGTATTTTTTGCCTGTGTTTTCACTTCTATGATTGAGTTGACACCCAAATCGAAGGCCACCCTTGTCAACCTGGCCACCACGGGCATCTCCCTAGAGCACACTTAATTTCCAAATAAAGACAATCTCAGGGTCCCAGCTCTGCCTAACATGACGCAACCCTCCGGTGACTGTGCTTTTGGGGATTTTAGATTTCAGGGATTTCAGCATATTCTGGATGATGGTGTTGAGACGGTGTCTTTCGGGATTATGATCCAAGCCCCTCCTTAATCACTCCCAGGGCAGTTCCGGCTCTTGGGGTCAGGGTCTCCTTTGGACACAGCCTTTGTCCTGGGAGACTGGGGGCAGATGGGCCCAAGTGACCAGCCAGATCGGGGAGGCCAGGCCTCTGAAGAACTGGGTCGCATGGCGGCCTGGCGTCAGGTGGCCTGCTGCCCCGTGGATGCGTCTGAGCCACAAGTGTGTGCACGTGTCCCCGGCCACGGTTCCCCCCAGCCCCAGGGAGGCTTGCGTCATAGAAAAGTTAATGCTTGATCCCAGGCACTGGGTCTGTCCTTTCATTTCTGAGGGATGTGTCTTTTCACCTCGTCTTGGGGATGTGGGGGAGGAGGGGTGAGGGGGGAGACAGGTGGGCTGGGCCTGGGTTCTGTGCAGGTGGGGCTTGGCTGACACCCGGTTTCCGTCTCTCCACCTGGAAAAGTGACTCTTTGTCTCTGCTTAGGAATTCTGTTCCTCTCAGACTGTCCTGTGTCTGGGCCCCTGTGCAAACCTTTGCAGAGAAATCCTGTTCCCCAGCCCACAAAGTTCTGTCTGCCCCACAGTGGTTCGTAGGGGGGCACAGAGTACCCCTTCCTCCCTTCTCCTGCCCCAGGAACCCCAAGAATCTTGCTACTTCAGCCTGCAACGGAGAGGGGTATAAGTAACAGACAATGGGGACCACCCTGGGCTTCCCAGGGACACTGGCCTGACCCCTGGACATGCTGACTTCCCCAATGCCGTCTGCCCTCGACTCAGCAGCACGCCTGCCAGGGTTGCGCCAGTTCCTTCCTGCACGGGATCCTGTTTGCATCACCAGATGGGGGAAAGGGGATCCTGGTGCCAGGAGGTCCTCAGATGCCCCGCCGAGGCCGACCTGCCGGCCACCCAGGTAGACCCCTGTCTGTCTGCCTTTGGGGCCAGAGCCCACTTCCAGCCTGCTGACAACCCCTTGTGCTGCACCTTTCCATGTGGCAGTGCCAGGGGGCGCCTCAGGTCCCCAGGGCTGCTGGATGAGGAATGAGCTCTTCATGGTGTGAGCAGTGGAGGGTTCTGGCTGTGACAGGGGAGTCCCCCAGGACAGCCTGTTGTGGAGATAGTCCCTGTTCTGGGAGGATCTGGGCAGCTTCCCAGAGGGAGCGTCCCTGGTGGGTGGAGCATGAAGGAGGTCTGGGAGAATGGGCAGTGAGCTGTCGGGGTACTGAGGAGTAGGATGGGGGGGCACTGGGGTCGGGGGGTGCCCTAAGATGGGGTGGGGAGCACTAGGATGGGGGAGTCCTAGGATTGGGGGTAGCACTAGGATGGGGGAGTGGGGCGCCTGTCCCCACCCAGCATTGACACACGGATGTCAAACTGTTACTTAAAAAAATGTATTGAGGTATAATTCACATAATACAAAATAACCGTCTTACAGCAAACAGCTCAGGGGCTTGTAGAACATTCACCATGGTGTGGAAACCACCACTGCTTCTAGTTCCAGAACATTCTCATCAGCCCAGAAGGAAGCCCCGCACCCATCAGTGGTCCCTCCGCATCCCCCTCCCCCTCCCCTCAGCCACCCACGCACTTTCTGTGTCTGGATTTGCCTGTCTGGACACCGAGTATCCACGGAGCCGTGTGCTGTCCCCTCGGGAGGCACCAGGCTGGTCCGCAGTGGTCCCACGGCAGCATGAGGACTCACTTGTTATTTCCCATTAAAAAGTCACGGCCCTCCTCATGGGGCAGCTGCTCACCTTCCTCGGGGGCTTGAGCTGTCGGACCAGAGGGACCTGCCCCTCCAGGTAGACTGGGGAAACGGAGGCACCGGGCATTTTGAAGCTGGGCTGGTGGGGGCTGACTGCCCTTCCAGTGGGGGTTCCGGAGCGTCCTATGCCTCGGGCCCTGCCTCCGAGGGGATCCTGGACAAGCAGAGAGCCCGGACAGGCGTGAGCAGGGAGCAGAGCTCATGGGGGCACAGGCTCCAGGCACCCAGGGCTGTTGTGAGCCAGGGTGGGCTGGGGGTGCCACGGGCAGTGCTTTTAGAAGTGGCTGTGATCTAGGTCAGGAATGACCATGGTGGATGACAGTGCAGATCCCCAGGGAGGCGTGAGCACGGTCCCCCTGGGCTGGTGCCTTGGGGTGGAGGTTGGAGGCCTGCAAGGGGCTGGAGGATGTGGAGAGAAGACAAGGGATTAGAGGTTGGATTTCCTCGGTGGGGCTGGGTGTGAGGGTGGGGGAAGGGGTTAGGTTTCCCACAGGGCCGGGGAGGGCGGGAGGCAGGACCGCATGGGGAACTAGCCTCAGCTGTGTATGATTGGGAAACTCCAGGGCAGTCCGATGAAGGTGTGGGGTGTGGGCGGTGGCCACTGGGCCTGGTGACGGGGCTGGAGGCTGCGGTGGTGGGTGACGTGCTGGGGTCAGGGAAGGGAACCTGCACCAGCTCAGGGGAGGAGGGTCCAGCCCGGGATGGGTGGGCTGAGGACAATGGAGGGGGTGCCCAGAAGCTGGAGGAGGCTGGCGGGGCTGCCCCGGACCCGGAATGCAGCTCTCGGGATGGCTGTCCCTTTTGCTTGCCAGTCATGGGACACATTCAACCCAGAGCTCGGCCAGGGTGCTCCCAGGACACAGCCTGGGTCGCTGCCCCATTGCTGGCCTAGCCAAGGCACCTCCACCCCCGGTCTCCGTGTCTCCCTCACCTGGGGACACCTCGCCCACTGCCCAGCTGGGGGCTATTCCCAAGCTCCTCACTAGCAGGGTCACCTGCTCCTTGGACACTTGGGTGGGTCCTGCTGGCTCAGAGCAGGACTGTGGACACAGGCAAGGGTGTGTGTGTGTGCACGAGTGTGTGCATGTACGAATGTGTCCATGAGTGAGCATGAGTGGGAGCGTGTGCATTTGTGTGTGTGCATGTCTGTGAGAGCACCTGTGTGTGTGTGCAAGTGTGTGTCAGTGTGTCTGTGTGCTCCTTCCCTTCCTTGCCCCAGGTGTGCCACAGGCACCTCAGGGCATTGGTGTCCCCTCCCACACTGTATCCAGTGCCTTCCATTGGGGGAACCCCCGGGGCTCATCCCCAGGTACCTCATCCCGGAGCCATGTATGGCTTCAAGTCCAGCCGGTCATCCTAGAGGCTGGTACTGGTCCAGCGGACATTCCCCGTGAGCTGGCCTGGGCTGTGGTCTCCGGCAGGGAGGGTCCCTGTGGACAGGGGTGGGCTCCTCCGAGGACCACATCAGGCGCTTTGCAAGGTGCCGGGGGTGTTGGGACCACATATCAGGATAGAGGAGCAAGTGGGAGGCTGAGCGTGGTGGGGGTGGCGGAGAGTGGACGGAGATCCCAGGGCAGGTGGCCATTCTGCGTCCAGCGCGGCTCTGTAAAGGCAGCAGTGATGGCATCGGGTTTGAGTGATAATCAAATACAATTATACATCGTCTGATTCTAAACGCAGTGCACGCTTGTTGTAGAAAATGTGAAAGTGCAGAACGCAACCAACTGGATTTCTACCTCCCAAGACAAACTCTTCTTGCTTTGGGGTATTTTTTCCCAGCTTTCTTCTGTTTTTTTTTTTTTTTTTTTTTTTTTTTTTACAAACTTGTGATCAGGATTTGTAAATAGTTCTATGTCCTGCTTCTTGTTTCTACCCTTACTGAGGGTAGAGGGAAGAGAACCAAATGGCGCATGGTGACTGTGTGTAATTTCATTAATTCTAACATCTATGAGACGTCAAAGCTCATCAAATATGTATATGCACTTCTATCTATACACCAGGCCCTGCAGTCACGATGACACGTTTCCCTCATGCCCTGGTCCTGGGCGTCCTGCACGTCCTGCTTCTTTTCCTTAGCATAACATCGTTGATATCTTCCCGTTTGTTTAAAACACCTTCTTTTCTTTGAGACAGGGTCTTGCTCCATCACCCAGGCTCGAATGCAGTGGCACGACCTCAGCTCACTGCAACCTCCACGCCCGGGCTTAAGCGATCCTCCCACTTCAGCCACCGGAGTAGCTGGGACCACAGGCGTGTGCCACTATGCTTGGCTAGTTTTTTTTTTTTGTATTTGTAAATGGGGTTTCGCCATGTTGGCCAGGCTGGTCTCAAACTCCTGAGCTCAAGCAATCTGCCAGTCTTGGCGTCCTGGGATTACAGGTGTGAGCCACCTCACCCAGCCTAAAACATAGTCTTAAATTCACTTTTTATGGTTTATTTTGCAGATATACCATTGTTTTTATTTCATCATTCTTTTACTGTTGAACATTTAGGCTTTTACTTTTTTTTTTTTTTTTTTTTTTTTTTTTGAGACGGAGTTTCACTCTGTTGCCCAGGCTGGAGTGCAGTGGCGCGATCTCGGCTCACTGCAAGCTCCGCCTCCCGGGTTCACACCATTGTCCTGCCTCAGCCTCCCAAGTAGCTGGGACTACAGTTACCTGCCACCACGCCCGGCTAATTTTTGTATTTTTAGTAGAGACAAGATTTCACTGTGTTAGCCAGGATGGTCTCGATATCCTGACCTCGTGATCTGCCCGCCTCGGCCTCCCAGAGTGCTGAGATTACAGGTGGGAGCCACCAGGCCTGGCCTCTTTTTTGCTCTTATAAACACCACTGCAATGAACATCTCTGTGCAAACAGCTTTTTCCATCTGTGGAGTTCACTTTCTCATTCCTTACTTTATTTTTATTCTGGATGCGTGTGCCCTCTAGGTTATTGGTTATTTTCTTAGTGTAAATTTCCAGACGTGGAATTACTTGGCTGGAGCGGAGGCAGGGCCCCAGGCTGTTCTGATTTAACATCCACCAAACGGCCTGGGCCGCCGGTTCTGATTTACTGGCTTCTAAAAACTCACACTGTCTGGAAGCTGGATGTGTTATAATTTTGCATCTCTTTATGATCAAGGCTGAACATTTTCTCCCAGATTGGGCAGTTTGGTTTTTTGTTGTTGTTTGTTTGTTTTGAGACGGTGTCTTGCTCTGTCGTCCAGGCTTGAGTGCAGTGGTGCGATCTCGGCGGCTCACTGCAACCTCCACCTCTTGGGCTCAAGCCATTCTCCTGCCTCAGCCTCCTGAGTAGCTGGGATTACAGGCCCGTGCCACCATGCCCGGCTAATTTTTGTATTTTTAGTAGAGACAAGGTTTCACCATGTTGGCCAGGCTGGTCTCAAACTCCTGACCTCAAGTGATCCACCCACCTCGGCCTCTCAAAGTGCTGGGATTACAGGCGTGAGCCACTGTGCCCTGCCGGGTTGGGCAATTTGTATTTCCTCATTTGTGAGCTGACTTCACGTAGTTTGTTTGCTTGTGGTTTTTGTTTTTGAGACAGGGTCTCACTCTGTCACCCAGGCTGCGGTGCAGTGGCTCAATCTTGGCTCATGGCAACCTCCGCCTCCTGGGCTCAAGTGATCCTCCCACCTCGGCCTCCTGAGTAGCTGGGACCACAGGTGTGCATCACCACACCCAGCTAATTTTTTTTTTTTTTTTTTTAGATGGAGTCTCGCTCTGTCGCCCAGGCTGGAGTACAATGGTGTGATCTTGGCTCACTGCAACCTCCACCTCCTGAGTTCAAGTCATTCTCCTGCCTCAGCCTCCCAAGTAGCTGGGATTACAGGTGCCCACCACCACGCCCAGTCAATTTTTGTATTTTTTTTGTAGAGAAGAGATTTGGCCATGTTGCCCAGGCTGGTCTCGAACTCCTGACCTCGAGTGATCCGCCTGCCTCGGCCTCCCAAAGTGCTGGGATTACAGGTGTGAGCCACTGCACCCAGTCTTGTTTATGTTGGGGTCTTAACATATTAGTTATTTTTTACTGATTGTGTGCTCTGTGTAGTCATGACATCAGCTCTTCGACACATTTTCTGTAAATTGCTTTTTCTGGTTTGCTGTGGTGCCTTTAATTTGAGGGCTTTTATTAAACACACTTTTTTTTTTTTTTTTGAGATGGAGTTTCGCTCTTGTCGCCCAGGCTGGAGTGCAGTGGCACGATTTCCGCTCACCGCAACCTCCGCCTCCCAGATTCAAGCGATTCTCCTGTCTCAGCCTCCCGAGTAGCTAGGATTACAGAAGCATGCCACCACGCCCGGCTAATTTTTGTATTTTTAGTAGAGACGGAGTTTCATCATATTGGTCAGGCTGGCCTCGAACTCCTGACCTCAGGTGATCCGCCCACCTCAGCCTCCCAAAGTGCTGGGATTACAGGCGTGAACCACTGCGCCCGGCCGGAACAGACATTTTTATGGAGCCAAAGCCTTCAATATTTTCTTTTGTGATCCCTTCCATTGCTTTTAGCTTAAAAATCCTTCTCCGTTTAGAAATCTAATATTTACCTATTTTCTTTTAAGATGCTCTAATCTACCTTACAATAATTTAATCTGAAGTTATGCAGTCAGGCTTTTTTTTTTTTTTTTTTTTTTTTTTTGGATGGAGTCTTGCTCTAGCGATAGCCCAGGCAGGGAGTACAGTGGCACAGTCTTGGCTCACTGCATCTTCCACCTCGGGAGTTCAAGCGATTTTCCTGCCTCAGCCTCCTGAGTAGCTGGGATTACAGGCACCTGCAACCACACCCGGCTAATTTTTGTATTTTTAGTAGAGGCGGAGTTTCACCATGTTGGCCAGGCTGGTCTCGAACTCCTGACCTCAAGTGATCCATCCACCTCGGCCTCCCAAAGTGTTGGGATTACAGGCGTGAGCTACTGCGCCCGGCCTGAAGTCAGGCTTTTCATGGAGCATGGAATCCTCTGCATGGCCAGGCCCAGATTTTGGTGGGTTTGGCCCCAGCACTATGAGGTTCTGATTATTGTAGTTTTTGACGCTGGAAGGGCAAATTTCCTGTCTGTGCTTTCTTTTTCCACACTGTTAGCTTCTTTCACCTGGGAGCTTTGTCTAAGGCAGTGTCTGTAATGGGCACCAGCACGTTGGACTTTGTAGCTTGTGATTCACAGGAGTGAGCCGGGCTCTCAGACTTTGCCACACTCTCCGGTGTGGATCTGAAGACAGAAGCTTTAATAACAACGAAGGTGAACTCCTCCTACGCTGGAAACGTGAATGGGGGTGGGGTGGGGTGCGGCACTGAGAGTGGGTGGGCGGCTCTCAAGGGAGCCCCGTGGGCTCCTGCAGGCCCCCTGCCTGGTCCCCTTGCCTCTCCATTGTCCCAGCTGCAGCGGCCCCGCCTGGGGGTGCCTCCAGGGGCCACTGTGTCCTCTCGGCAACCCACAGGCCTGCTGTTCCCTGATGATGTGGCCACCCTCTCCCCAGAGTCCCGGCTACCTTGCCCCAGGTGTGAACACCCGACCAGCACAGAGCGATGGGGAGAGCAGTGTCGGGGGTGGGACAAGGGGCCTTGATCTTTACCCCCAGGCTCCCATCTGCAGCTTTGCTGATCCTGACCCATTTGTTTGTGTGATTTGAGGACATTTTGGGGGCATTTTTGGGGGCTGTGGGTCAGGCCGGGTCTGTGTAAGAGACCCTGGCTGTTGGTGCCACGAAAGGTGACAGGCTGCCTCGGGGAGGGGAGTGAGCCCCGAGTTCCTGGAGGGGTGCATGTAGCCACTTAGCAGGAAGCTTCCTGAGGGACCGAGCGGGGCAGGGGTGGGGGCAGAGAGCCACACCTTGCGTGCTGGCCACCCTGGCCACCCGTCCCTGTGGGAAGGCAGCCTGGGTGGAGGAAGCATGCAGGGGCAACCCTTGGTCCCGTGCTCATCCTGGGCGCACCTGCTGTTGTGGGGGGAATGGCCGGGAGCCTTGGAACCTCAGACTGAGCTGGCATATGGGGGTCACGCCCGCACCCACGGGGCATGCCAGGCATACCCGATGGGTGAGCAGAGCCTGGAGCTCCGGGCAGGCAGGGCCCAAGGTTCCAGAAGAGGCGGTGTGGGTGGAGAGTGTGGAGGCCTTGCCTTACCCCGTGGGGATCACACCCTGTGGCCACCCACTGTGGGGCCCCTGGACTCTACACAGTCCTGGCCTCATCAGGGGTGCGGATTGCTAACCGTGGGGCGACGTGCTGAGGAGAGAGACTGTGGAGCCAGAGGAGCCGAGGAGGCTAGAGGACCAGGTGTGGCCACAGGAGGCGGGGCTGCATGGCCCGGGGAGGCGGGGCTGTGTGGACACAGTGGGTGGGGGCTGCGTGGCCCCAGGCAGAGCTGGATGGGGTTGAGGGGAAGTGCATTTGGACCCAACACAGAAAACTTCCTAGCTCTTGGCTTTGACCAGGGCGACCCTGTGCTGCAGTGAGCACCTGGTCCTAGGGACAGCCCTGTAGAAGCTGGGCCAGGTCAGGTGATGTGTCCCGGGACTCCAGGGTCCCGCACAGGCTGCGTGGGACCTGGCCAAGGGCTTGGGCTGTGGGGCCACCCTCAGGCTCAGCCAGGCCACTCTCGGAACTCTCCCATGGCCTTTGAGGGAGGGCCGTGTGCTGGCAATGCTGTGGGCTACGGTACCCCAAGCTGGGATCCCCCAGCTCTGCCCTGAGCAAGCGCCATCCTGGACCATGCCTGTGTTTTGAGCTGAGGCCACGCCGTGCCTGGAGCAGGGAGGCCAGCTGTGCGTGGCCCAGAGTCCCGGGAGCCTCCTGTCCTCTCCACCGCGTGTGTAAAATGGCTGAGAGTGCCACCTGGTGGGCGTGAGGGTCACACCGACGATGCGTCCACACCTCCGTGGATAGGGTGGTTACAAGTAAAGTGGACTTTGGGGGACGGGGACAGGGAGGCTGGCTGGCCGGGGCGGGGGTGGGGCTGGGTCCTCACTGCTCAGGGAGACTCACAGGTGAGGGGCCACTCCCAGGAGGGGGAGACTGACTCAAAGCTGGCAGCCTGTTGTTGGGGGTGTCTCCACCACAAGCACCTTCTCTTTCCTGCTCGTGGTCCCCTGCCAGTTCCCTGTGGCTGGCTCTGCCTCTTCCCACCCCAACCTCTCAGCAGAGCCAATGCTCCAGAGCCGGACAATGGCCAAATAGACATTAACTTTGAAACTGGAGGCCAAGGCGGGAGGATCGATTGAACCCAGGAGTTTGAGACCAGCCCGATCAACATAGTGAGACCTGTCTCTACAAAAAAATGTAAAAATTAGTGGGTGTGGTGGCGCAAGGCTGTGGTCTGAGCTACTTGGGAGGCTAAGGTGGGAGGATTATTTGAGCCCAGGAGTTTGAGGCTGCCATGAGCCGTGATTGCACCACTGCGCTCCAGCCTGGGTGACAGAGTGAGATTCTGTCTCAAAAAAAAGGAAAAAAGGAAAAAAGAAAAAAAAGAGCAGGACTGGTGGCTCATGCCTGTAATCCCAGCACTTTGGGAGGCCAAGACGGGTGGATCACCTGAAGTCAGGAGTTCGAGACCAGCCTGGGTAACGTAGTAAAACCCCATTTCTACTAGAAATACAAAAATTAGCCGGGGGTGGTGGTGGCAGGTGCCTGTAATCCCAGCTACTTGGGGGGCTGAGGTGGGAGAATCACTTGAACTGGGGAGGTGGAGGTTGCAGTGAGCTGAGATCATGCCACTGCACTCTAGCCTGGGTGACAGAGTGAGACTCTGTCAAAAAAGAGAGAGAGAGGGAGAAAGAGAAAGAAAAAAGAAAAGTAACTAACTGCTGGCACCAGAGGCCTCTAGGGTTAGCCTGGGCAGAGCCCTTGAAGCTGATCTGGACCTGCCCCCAGCGCGTCCAGCCATGTATGCACATAGGATGTGCCCTCACCACCCCCACCTTGGGACCAGCGGGTGCCAGGCCTGAGCCACTGCGTCTGAGCATGTCTTTGAGGACTGATGGCGACCCTCTGGGGACCTGCCCAGCCACCAAGTTTCCGTGGCACCCCACCCTTGCTGGGCCTGTCTTGTGTTGCAAGAGGCACAGGGGTTGGGGGCAGATACCACAAAGGCTTTGCTGGGGAGGCCCTTGGAAGGGCTGTTGTGTGAGTTTCCTGTGGCCGCTGTGGCCACTGACTACAGATTTCACGGAATCTATTATTGTAGGTTCTGGAGGTCAGAAATGGAAAGTCACTTACTTGCTTTTCTTTTGGGGGCTACAGAGTTTCTGTCACCCAGACTGGAGTGCAGTGGTGCAATCTCAGCTCACTGTAGCGTCTGCCTCCCGGGTTCCAGCGATTCTCCTGCCTCAGCCTCCCAGGTAGCTGGGATTACAGGCACATGCCACCATGCCCGGCTAGTTTTTTGTATTTTTAGTAGAGACAGGGTTTTCACCATGTTGGCCAGGCTGGTCTTGAACTCCTAACCTCAGGTGATCCACCCATCTTGGCCTCCCAAGTGCTGGGATTACAGGCGTGAGCCACCTCGCCCGGCCAAAAGTCAGTTTCACGGGCTACAGTCAACGCGGTGGAGGCTGGGCTCTGGGGAGAGTCCACCCCTGGCCTTTTCAGCCCCTCGCATCCACAGCTCCCAGCCCTCACGGCCCCCACAGTCCCCACGGTCCCCATGGCCTCTGATTCTGCAGTCACTTCTCCTCTCATCTCCAATTCCTGCCTACCTCGTCCAAAGACCCTCGGGATGACCCTGGCTCACCTGGCAATCTGGGCTAATGGTCCCACCTCAGGTCCTTACCTTAATCCCACCTGCAAAGCTCCTTTTGCCATGCAAGGCACCCAGAGTCTCATGTTTCAAGGATAGGGAGGTGGACAGCTCTAGGAGCCGTTGTTCTGCATATACCAGGTGCCCCCTTACCAAATCTGGGGCAATTTGAGAATCAAACTAAACAATTATAGTAACACATTACAGCTCATTGGAATGAAAAGGTGCGCTAAGTGTGATGTAAGTAAATGGGAATGATAGCATCTTGAGCACTGATATGAAAAAAGCAAGTGGGGGTGAAGGCCCTGCCCTCCCTCACAGCAGAGTGCAGACCAAGAGACGCAGCAGGAACAGTAGAAATAGTCACCAGCCAGGCCGGATGGCACATGCCTGTCAAACCCCTCATCCCAGCTACCTGGGAGGCTGGGCGGGGAGAGGACTGCTTGAGGCCAGGAGTTCCAGGCTGCAGTGAGCTGCGATCACACCACTGCATTCCCATCTGGACAACACGGTGAGACCCCATCTCTAAAACAAAAAGAAATAGAGTCACCCTCTGGGGGTCCCAAGGATGGCCGATTCAGCTCCAGTGGACAAGGCTGGTGGACAGAGGACTCATGGGCTGTGACGATCCTGGTGCATTTTACCCCCCATGGGTGAGGCCCTGGTTCCTTGTGTGGACAATTGCCTTAGGAAGCCACAGCCTGGACACGTGTGTGCATGCTGGTGTCACGGTGTATCCACCGCAGGCTCACATAGGCATCCTCCAGCCCAGCTGCAGAGGAGGCAGAACTGCCCCCATTCTCACCATGGCCAGGTGCACAGCCTCAGCAGCTCAGTGGAGGGCTGGGGCATCAGCAGGGGTCACCAGGGTTGGGGGGTCTGCTTTGAAGTGACCTTTCAGTGCAGCTACCTGGGCTCTCATAAGGCCTGCGGGAGGACCGGGGACTGCAGTATGGCCAGGCCGGGCTTGGAAGAGCCTGGGGGACACTGTGTGGCATGTATGGCAGCAGACGGCCGGGCTTGGAAGAGCCTGGGGGCTGAGCGGCATGTGTGGCAGCAGAGGGCTGGGCTTGGAAGAGCCTGGGGGAGTGTGTGGTAGCAGAGGGTTGAACACTGGGATGCTGGTTTAAATGGGCTTTCAAGAAGTTTCAGAAACAAAGCCATGTGCAACTTGTGTCTTCCTGGGCACGAGTTTCTGGGCTGAGGTCCCAGGTACCCCTTCTCGCATCTGGGAAGAATGAGGCATTAATGAGAGGGACAGGCAAGCAGACCCCACAGAGGCCTCCCCACCTGCTAGTGGGGCCTCCTGCGTGGCTTGTGGAAGGGCAGGCATGGCGTCTGGAGCAGGGCAGTGGAGCTGGCAGAGCCGGGCCACCCTTTGGGTGTGCTTGTGACATCCCTGAGCCTGTTTTCATACTCGTAAAGTGAGAATGATGATACCTACTGAGTAGGCCGATAGTGGACACAACCAGGGGATGTGTGTGCACATGTGTGCATTCATGTGTGTGAGTGCACGCATGTGCGTGTGTGTGGGTTTGCACACGTGTGGGTGTGTGCACGTGTGTGTCTACGCATGTGTGGGTATCTACGCATGTGTGGTTGTGTGTGCGTGTATGGGTATGGTGTGCGTGTGTGGGTGTGTTTGTGCATGTATGGGTATGTGCATGCACGTGTGGGGGTGTGCGCATGTGTGTGCCCATGTGCACATGTGTGCGTGTGGGGGTATGCACGGTGTGTGTGCACGTGTGGGTACATGTGTGTGCAGGTATGGGTATGTGTGCACGTGTGGGTGGGTGTGTGCATGCACTTGTGTGGGTATGTCTGCGTGTGTGTACGTATGTGTGTGTAGGTGTCTGGGTGTGGGTGTGTGCACACATGTGGGTATGTGTGCACGCGCGTGTGTGTGGGGCTATGTGTGCACGTGTGTGGGTCTGTATGCATGTGTGGGTATGTGCCTGTGTGGGTGTGGGTATGTGTGTGTGGGTGTGGGGGTATGTCTGTGTGCACACGTGTGTGGGTATGTGTCTGTGCGTGTGTGCACACGTGTGTGTGTGGGTGCACCATGTGGGTTTGTGTGCGTGTATGTGGGTATGTGTGCATATGTGGGGGGTGTGCACGTGTGTGGGTGTGCGTGTGTGGGTATGTGTGTGCGTGTGTGTCTGTGTGCATGTGTGGGTGTGTGTGCCCGTGTGGGTATGTGTGTGGGTGTGTGTGCCCGTGTGGGTATGTGTGCATGCATGTGTGGGTATGTGTGCACGCTTGTGTTATGCACACATGCATATGTGTGTGCATGTCTGTGCATGAATGTTCGTGTCTTGGCCTGTGTACAGTGTGTGCACACGGTCACACATATGGTTGTATGCATGCTATGTGTGCATGTATGTTTCGCATGTTTTCGTGGTGTGTGCATGTGTGTTTCATGTGTTTTCATGCATGCACATACATGGGCACGTTTGTGTGCTGGATTGTTACAACAGGTGTCATGGTTCCCAGGGCACTAGGCCTGGCCCTTGGCATCTGGGGTCAGAGCCTGGTCTGTCTTACAAGCTGACAGCCAGCAGGGCTCAGGCAGCAGGTACCTCTGATGAGGGCACAGAGAAGGCTCCAGGAATGTAGAGGCGGCAGTGGGTGCACTCGGCTGTGGGTGCCAGGGTGGCCGAGAGCAGGTGGGCCTGAGGGAGGCAGCCTGTGGCCGAGAGACTGTGGGAACCCCCCTTCCCTGCCCAGGGTCCTCTTGTGGTCACCAGGCTCGCTGGTGTCCTGGACAAACCACCTCACTTCCACGGGCCCCAGTGTCCTCATCTGCGAAGTGGGGTGGTAGTAATTCCTTTTTTTTTTTAAGGTGGAGTCTTACTCTGTCACCCAGGCTGGAGTGTAATGGCGCAACCTCGGCTCACTGCAACTTCCGCCTCCTGGGTTCAAGCAATTCTCCTGCCTCAGCCTCCTGTGTAGCTTGGATTACAGGCTTGTGCCACCATACCCAGCTAATCTTTGTATTTTTAGTAGAGATGGGGTTTCACTATGTTGGCCAGGCTGGTCTCGAACTCCTGACCTCAAGTGATCCACCCGCCTTGGCCTCCCAAAGTGCTGAGATTACAGGCACGAGCCACCGCGCCCAGCAAGGGTGGTAGTGATTCTGATGAGGGAGGGTCTCTGCAGCTTCGGACAGCCGCTCTGACCCTCAGATGGGAACCGCTGTGGTTTCTGCTGCTCTGGGCACTGGTAGGGGCTCCAGAAACCGACCGCTTCTGTGGCTTTGAAAGCCTAGGTGTGCCGTCTCTCCTTGGAAGCCTCTGGCTGGCTTGCATGGCCATCCCCCACCCCTACACATCCACCTTCAGGGACACGGCCTTGTGCTCACAGGCAGGCCTGCCTGGTGTCCCTGCCCACCTCTACCCTCCACTGAGTCAGCACGTGGTGCTGAATGACCCCCCATGGCCGCCCAGCACTGGGACTGGGGCCTTCTAGGGGAGGGGACTCATAGCAGGGCCGTGCCCCAGGGCCAGCTGCTTTAGTGCAGGGGAGGACCAGGCACGGGATGGGGTCTTGCTGGGAGGAGCCCAGGGTAGCTGAGGTGGGAACCTGGCGGCAGGGGAGGCTGAGGCCAGCTGCCTCCATAAGGGGGAGGACCAGGGAGGGGATGGGGTCCTGGGAGGGGAGCCCAGGGTGGCTGAGGTGGGGTCTGAAAGGGAGGTCGGTGGGGAGGCTGAGGCCAGCTGCCTCCGTTCAGGGGAGGACCAAGGAGGGGATGGGGCCATGGGAGGGGAGTCCAGGGTGGCCGAAGTGGGGTCCGAAGGGGAGGTTAAGGGGGAGGCTGAGGTCGGGCCTCCTGGGGCTGCTCTTTGCCCAGCAGGTGGCCTGTCCAGCCCCAGGGCTCTGCCAGCTCTGAGGACAGGAGGCCAGATCCTGGCCCCAAAAGACCACAAATAGGTTCCTTCACTCATCCAGTGTGTCCCCTGAGGGAAGGGCCTGCCAGGAGAGGGGCCAGGAGGGCATGGGTGAAATTGGCAGAGGGGTGTGGACTGATGCCAGGTGGGCACCAGATGGAGCCTGGGAGATGGGCACCATGGCAACTCGCAGTTTCGGAGGGCACGGGCTGCTTCGGAGGGCGGGGCCTGTTGAGTGCCTCGTGAGCCCCTGCCTGTGTTCCTGCCGTTTGGGTATGAGAACATGGGGGGGGTATGAGAACACAGGGGGTATATGAGAACGTGGGGCGGGTATGAGAACACAGTGGGGGTATGAGAACACGGGGGGGGTATGAGAACACAGGGGGGTATGAGAACACGGGGGGTATGAGAGCACGGAGGGGGTATGAGAACACAGGGGGGCTCACCCGGTGTGCAGGGTGTCCTCACACGCATGACATGCACGCCTGCACCTCCTGGAAACCTCGCCTGGGATGACATCTGTTCACAGCCCCACCTGTTGGCTCTTCTCCACGTGCGGCGGAGCTGGTTTCCTTCCCCGGTGACCCGGGTCTTGCTTTGCTGGCCGCCTCCTGCCTCCTTGTCCCCACAGCCCTGTCTGGTCCTCACTCCAAGCTGTCCTGGTCCCCTCTTCCTCGTGTGTGGGGAACAACCTGGAGACCTGAGCAGGAAGCCCAGGCTGCCCTCACTGTCTTCTAGCTCACACCACCTCCAGGCAGCCTTCCCAGATGCCCCATTAGCCTGCAGCCCTGGCAGGGCACGCCAGGCGAGGTCAGCTGTGCCACCTTGGGCAGCCCCGCCCGCACTGACCCTGTTTCCTGGTTTGTCCAGTGGGGTAGAGATGACAACACCTTTGGGGGTGTGCTGGGCCAGGAGATGGGGTGTTGAGGGGTGTTGGGAGCTGAGAAGTTGCAGGTGCTCAGTGGCAAGAGGCACTGGGGGTGGCCGGAAAATCTCCAGGGCCAAGTGGAGGGCAGCCGGACAGAAAGCTCTTAGGGAAGGGCACGGATTGGAGCTGGGTGTGGTGGGACGGGGCAGGCCCAGGGGATGGAGCCGGCGGGTCAGTGTGCCCTCCCCTGCCCAGGGGACACCCAGGCTGGCCCCCACCGTGCCGTCCTGTGGGCGGCAGATGGACTGAGCTTCCTCGAAGCCTGGCTCAGCTCAGGGGTCCTGATTTGGAAGCCAGGCTCAGCTCGATACTCTGGCATTGGGAGGGAAGCTCTACTGTCAGTTCCCCTCTGGGATGAGGGGCTCCGTGGACCAGCAGCTGCAGAAGGGGGTTTCCCCATGGTTCCCAGGACAGAAACAGCACCAGAGGGGCCTGGCAGTGGGTTTGGCAAGGGGACAGATTCAAGGCACCAGGTGGCATGCAGGAGCCCTGCTGCCTAGCAGAGGCAGCACCGCCTTCCCAGGGACAGCGAGGTCCCCGCACCTCAGAGGCTGGAAGGGCCTTGAGCCCCCGCTGTCCAGAGTCTGGGGCGTGGCCAGCAGCCAGCAACATGGTCTCCTGTGTTTGACAGAGTCCATGTCCCCTTCCCAGCCCCAGAGGGGCAAGGTGGGGTGATGGATCCGGGAGGGAGATGGGGGTCCCCCTGTAGCCCCTGAGACCCTGATCTCTCAGGGATATCTGTGAACCTCAGAATTGAGAACCGGGCAGGCTCTGGCCACTCTGCCAACCCCATGTCTCCCTGGCGAGGCCAGGGCGGTGTCCAGTGGCTGGCTGCAGGACTGCAGGCTCTGGCCACCTGCTTGCCACACTGTGAGGTGTGGGGTCTGGGGTGAGAGGTCAGGGTGCTGAGGCCCAGCCTGGCATGCAGCAAGTCCAGGCAGGGCTGTGGAGCCCAGAGCAGGGGCAGGCGCCCAGCCGGCCCTCAGCCATGGCCACTCTCACCGCGCTGCTCTCCTGCAGACGGCGCCCCGCTCAGCGAGCTGTCCTGGCCGTCCTCCCTCGCCGTGGTGGCTGTGTCTTTCTCCGGGCTCTTCGCCGTCATCGTCCTCATGCTGGCCTGCCTGTGCTGTAAGAAGGGCGGCATCGGGTTCAAGGTGAGGCCTGGGGGCCGCGAGAGCTGCCGTGGGATCCTGCAGGCGAGGCCCGTAGCGTCCACTTGACCCTGAGCTTCCCTCCTTCCCAGGGCCATCAAGGTGGCTGCTGGGTGGCCGTAGTCGCCGTGGGGCCACCTGGGGACCACGTGGACCCTGGCCCAGGGACTCCATAGCTCCTCTTCAGGGACCTGCCCCAGCTTCCTTGACTTTGAGGCCCTCTGTGGGGGCGTGGTCTGACGCTCCCACTCCGGCCTGGGGTTGGGCCTGAGCACTCTCGGAGGCTGAGGACAGCCTTGCAGGGGGCGTCAGGGGCTCTGGAGCTGGTGTGGGAGGGGCTTGCCTCCCTAGAGGCCCGAATCCTAGTAGAGGACCGCCTTTGCAGGGGGCCCTCACGTCCCTCCGAATTCAATCTGCAAAGGGGAGTCCGGCCGCCCAGACAAGCTTCCTGGCACAGGGACCTTCTTGCCAGTTGGAGTTACCTTGCCTGGGGTATCTCTGCCCTCTGGAGGGGGCGGTGTGTGATGCTACAGCCCAGCCTGCTGGTTAGGGAGCATTGCCAAGGGCGAGGCCTGGCCTCACTAGGCTGCCCCTCTGGAGGCGAAGGCCCCTGGCCAAGGACAGGTGCCAAGCACTGCTCCTCCCCCTGCAAACCCCCAGCCCACCTCCAGCTGTAGCTGAGCAGCAGGGAGGGCCAGGCAGAAAGAACCCCAGCCAGCATCGCCTACCCCTCCCAGAGTCCCCATGGGTCCCATTCCTGCTAATGAGCAAATGACACCCTGGCCTGGACCTCCGGTGGTTCACACGCCCACGGGGGTCAGCCGCACCCCTGGGCCAGAGGTCGGATTCCTACGCCAGGAGGAGGGTGGGAGGAGGAATTCTGCAGCGCGCACAGCACCCCATCCGTATCTCAGGGCGCCTTCCTACTAAGTGACCCACGCCACAGCTGGCGTCACCCCCATTTTGGAGACAGTCCCAGAGTCCTCCCTGCCCCTGGTATGTCATGATACAGAGTGGACCAAGGAGCTGGCTCTGCCCACCTGTCCCGCTGGCCTGGCAGGTGATGGTGCTGGGTGTGGTCTTTTTGCCTTTTCTAAAGGCCACATTTTCCAGCCCATTCATCCTTCCAGAGTCCTCTGAGGTGGCCCAGGCCCCATCAACCAGTGAGAAGCTGCGTGCCTGGGGGGCAAAGCTGTGGCCCCAGGCTGTGGGGTCTGCGCTCCTGCCCAGAGCCCCCACCCTGCCCTTGGGATGTGCCCCTGACCTGCTGGCACCAGGGACCGGGCCAGGCAGCGCAGGCGCCTTCCTGGGGATCCTGAGGCCAGAGCCTCAAGGTCTTGGCGGGGGCAGGAGTGGAGGTGGGGCCTGGGTGGGACGAGTGGGGCTATTGTATAAGTGGCCCCTCCTCGGGGCACTGTAAGAACAAGGCCCCAAACAAGGGCTGGCCACAGCTCCTCCTCCTGCGCCCTCCTCACCTCCTTGGGAACATGGTGCCCGGAACATTCCAGCACCAGTGTGCCTCTGGGAAGTCCTGCCTCCTCCACACTGGGCTCCCTCCTGGGATTTGGGGGCCTGCGCCGGGCTCCCTGGTGGGGAGTTGTGCTGTGGGAAGGGGCTGGGCAGGCCCCCAATGCTGACCCTGTGCTACCTGATTGCACGCTGCATCAGCAGGACCCGGCCGGCCCCGGGGCAGCAGGTAATGCCTGGAGCCTGGGCCTGACCCCAGGGAGAGAGAGTGTGAGTCCTGGGCCTCTCTACAAAGGCCAGACGGGCGGGGCCGGGCTGGGATTGGAGGGCCAAGAGGGGGCTTCTGAGGTGGTGTCCTGGGTCCTGCGGAGGGGGAGTTGTCCACGCAGCACCTGCATCCCCCATCCCTGAGTGGCTGTGTGCTCCGAAAGTGCAGGCTGGGCCTGGCCTGCGGGAATACCGACAGAGCCACCCACCCCTCTCTTTGCAGCCCAGGGAAGGGAGGCGTCCCCAGGGTCACAAGTAGTGTATGAGGAGCCCAGGCTTCCCCTCCCACTGCACCTGCCTGTCCTCAGACTCACCAGCCTGGGTGCTGGCCAGGATCCAGCTGGAAGTCCCTTGGTCCCTCTGAGCCTTAGTTTCCCCACCAGGGCACTGGGGGTTGTGAGGAGGGACAGAGGCTATACTGAGTGCTCAGGGATTGGGGCTGTCACTGTGTGCCTGGAGCAATTACTTTCAGCTGGGCCCAGGACTTTGGAGACTTTAGCTCTCAGCGCAGGAATGTACCCTGGACTTGGGGGTGGGGTCTCCCCTATATAGGTGCGGCCACTACATTTCAAAATAGCAGCCTGGCAGGGAGTGGCCCAGCCCTAGGCTGCACGGGGCCAGGCTCTTAAGGAGTCCTGGGAGCTCCGGAGGTGGTGCGGCCACCAGGTGAAGGTCCAGGGCTGCCGAGGCAGATGGCGGTGGCAGGTGGGCTGCCCAGGGTGAAGGTGGCCGGTTGGCTCTGGGCTCCCAGGCACCCAGGAATGCTCCTTGTCCCAGCAAGGGTGGGGGCACTTAGTTGCTTCTCCCACAGGACTGTGGGGCAGGGGGTGGTGGAATTCCTGTCCTCGAAGCTGCCCCATGGGAGGGTGGGACCCCAGGCAGGGCCCAGGGTGAGGGGCTGCTGGGGATGTGGGTAGCTGAGAGGTGTTGGGGGCTGATTCTGGATGGGCAGGGCCAGCTGGCCTCAGTGCCCTCACCTCTGTCCCTTGGTTCCGTCTCTAGGCCCTCAGGCCCTAAGGTGGGGCTCAGCCTGGGCTGCCCACCAGGGAGGGATGGGGGAACTGAGGCCAGGCCGAGGCGCTGGTGCCTACAGCTCATCGTGCCCTTTCTGGAGTCTGAGATGGGTCCTCTTGGCTCTGGGATCTGCCTCTGGCCCCTCATGGAACAACTGAGCCTCTGGTGGGGGGTGTGGGGGTCAGTGAGAGGAGACAGATGGAAGGGCAGTTAGCAGGGGTGCTGGGCCATTGGCCTGCAGGGGTGGGGGCTCCAACTCTGGGCCGAGCACCCCCTCCTGCCCTGCCCTGGGAGCTGGGCCCTGGAAGAAAGGGGCCTTTCCAGGCCCAGCCACACCCTTCCTCGACCTGTGAGAAGCCCCGCTCATGCCCGGCCCGGCCCACAGGAGTTTGAGAATGCGGAGGGGGATGAGTACGCGGCAGACCTGGCGCAGGGCTCCCTGGCCACGGCAGCACAGAACGGGCCCGATGTGTACGTCCTGCCACTCACGGAGGTCTCCCTGCCCATGGCCAAGCAGCCTGGGCGCTCAGGTGAGGGCTGGGTGGGGAGATGGGGTTGGCCTCCCTCCGGGGCCCAGGTGCTGGGAGTTGGGTGTGACCTGGGGGAGCCAGGGAGACCGGAAGACTCAGCTCTGGCATGGGGGCAGCACAGGGCTGGGAGTGGCCTGTGGGGTAGACACAGTGTGCAGCCCTGGACTCCCTGTGGCCGCGTCACAGGCTGCACTGTGGGGCGAAAGGTGCATGCACCTCTTTCTCCTGGGCCTGGGGGCCGGCCAGGTGTTGGCAGGGTCCAGGACAGCCCTCGGCCTCCAGCCTCCCCTGCCCAAGGGGCTGCTGTGCACAGGGGCAGGGGTGGGCACCGGGGCAGGGATATGGGCTCTCTGGTCCTGGACATGGCCATGTGCTGGGGGCAGGGGCTCTTCTGCAGTCCAGGGATGCTTGACCCCACGTTCCTGCCCCCTTGAGCGCCAGTCCTTCAGGGACACGGGTTCCATTGTGCATGGTGGGAGGAGGGGCACTGGTGGGGCCCGTGTGGGTGGGTGGTGAATCGGCCTTTCACTCAGGCTGGGAGGAGGGGCCGAGGGGTGAGGCTGACCCAGGAGAGCAGGTGCAGGCAGGGCCTCAGCCGCAGCCTCATCTGCCCCCATGCTAGGGTTCTAGGCCGACCACTCACATGGGGCGGATGTGCTGGGGAGGCTGGGGGTGAATGGCCAGGCTTCAGGACCTCCCAGTTCTGTCCTGGAGCCTGGGTGGTGGGTGGGGGGTCCCTCCAGAGCTATCAGATCTCAGGCCCCCTCCCAGGAAGCTTCTAGCCTGGGGCTTCCCCCATCACTGCCCACCCCCAGCTCCTCTGGGAACACAGAGGCAGGAGGGGTGTCAGGCCACTGGGAGGGGACCCTGCTAGCCCTGTTGGGGCTCTGTTGGCACCAGGGCCTGTTACCGCGGTGCCATGCAGGCCGCCTCAGCTGCTCTGAGCCGTGCCTGGCTGGACCCTGAGAGCTGGCTATGAACTGTGCCTGGCTGGGCTCTGGGAGCCCGGCCTTCATCGTGGGCTGAGAGGCCCAAGGCACTGGTCTGGGACCTAGAGAGGGCCCCCAGCTCCCAGCCCCCAGCTTTGGAGCCAGGGCCTCAACACCTGTCCTACTCTGCCCCATCTCCTGGAGGACAGGTTCCCAGTTAGGCAGGAATCAGGGCTGGCACTTGAGCTCTGAGCACATCTGTGGCCGGGCGCGGAGGACTGCAGCCACCCACTCAGCGCATGAGGCCCTCTGACCTTCCCGGATGGCTGTGGGGGTCCCTGAGCCCTGTGCTGACCCTGCTGCGAGCTGCCAGGGACCATCCGAGGGGGTACTGCCCTTGGGTCCAGGGGCAGGTATGTGCCTGGCCCCCAAAGATTCTCAGAGCCACCTCTGGAGGATTGTCGTGGGGACGGGGGTCGGCGAACAGGGGCCCGAAAGAAGGCACTGGTTACCTGTCTACTTTTGCAGCTCTGGTTTCAGTTTTCTGGGGGGAATGTGCTTCTAGGGAGGAGAGAGATTGGGGTGAGGCCAGAAAAGTAGCCCCAGAGGTCAGCGGGGAGAAACCTGGGCAATGGCCCCACCCACTGGGGACTGCAGAGAAGGACGGCCGCCCGCTGCCTCCGGCAGTGCCCAGGGCCTCTGAACTGTCTTGGCACCCATGGTCAGGACCCCCACATGTGGGGGTCTTCAGGGACAGTGTGGGCCTGGACGCCCCAGGGTGAGAGAGGGCTGTCCAGACAGGCTGGGCTCAGGACACAGCGCCCAGGGAGCCCACACGCTCAATTCTGCCCTGCCCCACCTCTACATTTTCTGGGTCTCTGGGCCCTGGAAGGAGCCCCCTCCCCCTGGGCTCTCCTGGCAGCCAGGCTCAGACCCAGCCCTGTCAGCCCTCTGGGCAGTTGGCGTGGGAGCAGAATTCGGGGAATCCCTCGGGGCGTGGGCAGGCATGAGTGGGCTCTGCCAGCACTGGCCCCTTCCTCCCAGGCCTCACTGACCCTTCCGCTGACCTCACCCGGCCTGGCCCTCGGGGAGAATGGGCCAGTGTGCTCCGTGCGGGGCTGTGCCAAGCAGCCCCCAACAAAGGAGCCTTTGGTGCGCCCGGCGTGGGATGCCAGCCTGCGGCAGGGTGGGGGTGGGCTGCTCCAGTGCCCTCCCTGTGCCGTGGCCCCAGCCTCTTGCTCAGCCACACTGCCTGCCTGGTGCAGCCCATGTGACGGGTCCAGCTCTGGGCCCTGCTGTCCCTGGCCCGGCTATCCCGGTGGCTTCAGGCACCTTCTCCAGACCTAGCCAGAAAGATGCCCGGATGGAGCCTGCAGCTCCGTGGCTTTTCTGGGAAGCAGCGGCCCCTGCTCTCAAGAGACCCTGGCTCCTGATGGCCCCAAGGTTGCCAGCTGGTGCTAGGGACTCAGGACAGTTCCCCAGAACAGGCCAAGCGGGCAGCCCCTCCAGGGGCCGGGTGAGGAAGCTGAGGGGTGCGGAGGCCGCACTGGGTTCCTGAACCGCCTGCTTGGTTACAGTGCAGCTCCTCAAGTCCACGGACCTGGGCCGGCACAGCCTCCTGTACCTGAAGGAAATCGGCCATGGCTGGTTCGGGAAGGTATGTGTCCCGCCTGGGAGGGAGGGCTCTTACTTGGAAGGCAGAAGGGACACAGGGCTGCAGACCTGCTCCTCCTAGGAGCCACCCCAGGCCCGACGGTCCCTTTTTCGGCCTCTGGGCCCTGCTGGACCCCTCCCCAGGGAGGTCCTCAGGGTCTGGCTGCATCTCCTTCTCCCTAGGGAGTCCTGGGGTCAGAGGTACCTGGGGAGGGGCCCTGGCAGGGAGAGGAGCAGCCTCCTGCTCATGGCCTTCCCCCGACGCCAGCCTAAACAAGACACCTGGGTCCCTCTTCCTCACTTCAAGCCCCCAGAGAGAGAGAGAGAGAGAGAGAGAGAGAGGGCAGCGGGGAACCTTGAGGGGAGAGTAACACAAAAGACTCAGAATATTACAGCCGGAGGGTTGTCGGGAGGGGTCCGGAACCTACACCTGGCACTGCAATGAGTGGACTGGGCACAGGAGGAGAAAGGGGCCTGTCCTGGAGGCCGGCGTGGGGTGGGTGGGAGAAGAGTAAGGCCTGGAAGCCGGGGCCTGTGGAGGCAGAGCAGCCTCGGGTGATGCTGTCTGTCCCACAGGTTTTCCTGGGGGAGGTGAACTCTGGCGTCAGCAGTGCCCAGGTGGTGGTGAAGGAGCTGCAGGCCAGTGCCAGCGTGCAGGAGCAGATGCAGTTCCTGGAGGAGGCGCAGCCCTACAGGTGGGAGGCCATCGGGCACAAAGGCCCGCGATGTGTGGCCCCCTCCTCTCCCTCCCCTGCTCGGCCTGCCTCCCCCTCCCCGCCTCCTCCCAAGTCAGGGGCCGCCTGTCCACTCCCGCAGGGCCCTGAAGCACAGCAACCTGCTCCAGTGCCTGGCCCAGTGCACCGAGGTGACACCCTACCTGCTGGTGATGGAGTTCTGCCCGCTGGTGAGCTGCTGCCTGGGGGGACGCTGGGGTCTTTGCTGAGCCGGGGCCCTCCCTTGCCCTGCCAGCGTCTGGCGCCACCCCCTCCTTGGGGGCCTTACATCCTCCCTAAAGCCAAGACCCAGGGACCCTGCCCCACCACCTTCCAGAGGAGGCCGTGGGGAGACCTAGCCTCACTGGGGAGGGACTGTGGGGGCTGGGCACAGAAGAGGCCTGGGCTGGGGCTCCCTGCGCCCCAGGGAGCTGCCAGCTGCTTGCTCACCTGCCCGTGTGCCCTGTGGTTCAGGAGGAGGCATCCTGGGCCAACTGGGGAGGGGGGGCCACTGGCCCACTTGGGCTCCACGGCCTCACTCAGGCTTGTGTTCGCCACGGGGGGCTGGGCCTGGCCACTTCCCCAGGCTGCCTGGAGTCCTGGGCCTGCCCATCAACCCCCCCCCGCCCGCCACTGGGGACCCGCCCACCCCGGAGACCTGCCCCCTACCGCCTTCCACATACACAGCTCCTGCACTGAGCCGAGGCTGCCCATGGCTGGGCTGGACCCCCTGCTGGCTTCCCTCGGGACAGGGGCCCTCAACGCTGGCATCTGGACTCCTGACGTTGACCGTCCCAGGGGCTGGGCTTTCGGCAGCTCAGGGGCTGCTGGCCAACCCTTGACCACCAGCCCCAGGCTCCATCAAGCAGATCCACTTGGGCCCTCCATTTCTCTCTCTACCACAGGCCAAGGGACTCCTGCTGCCCGGGGCTGGCTGAGGGGCAGTGGAGAGGAAGCCTTCAGTCCAGCCCAGCCCTGGGGGCACGGCCCCTCTCCAGGAACTGCTGGGTGCCGGCCACTGTTCAGGCCGCGGGGCTGCTCTGGGCAGCTGCTGTCCCTCAGCTGTGGGTAGGGGTGGAGGAGTCGGGGAGGTAGGTGGGGACCTCCCGGGGTGGCCAGTCCCCAGCCTGCTGGTGACTGCGCCACACCCCCTTTCTGCAGGGGGACCTCAAGGGCTACCTGCGGAGCTGCCGGGTGGCGGAGTCCATGGCGCCCGACCCCCTGACCTTGCAGCGAATGGCCTGTGAGGTGGCCTGTGGCATCCTGCACCTGCATCGCAACAACTATGTGCACAGGTGAGGGCGGGCACAGGCCAGTGGCCAGGAAGCCCTAGGCCAGGCCCCTCCCTGCTGTAATCCTTGGACTGGAGCCCTCTCTGTGCCTCAGCCCCTCCCCTGAAGGAAGGGCATAGGGCAGGTCCTGCCTCAAGGGGGTTGAGAGGACCGGCCAGGTTCATCTCATGCAGCATCAAACAACCACTATGCAG
Source organism: Hylobates moloch (assembly GCF_009828535.3). Lineage (NCBI taxonomy): Eukaryota > Metazoa > Chordata > Mammalia > Primates > Hylobatidae > Hylobates > Hylobates moloch. The sequence goes on along the minus strand of NW_026652290.1, from coordinate 6,992,794 downwards.
AGGGATTTTATGACGTTTTTGAAAAATTGGGAAGACAATGGTTTGACACCCGCTTTGCAGGTTTAGACGAAGAAACGCGTGCTGTCGAGCTGACCTGTTCTCTGTCCCCGAGGCAGTCAGCCACCATCCTGCAGCCCCACGCCAACCCCACACTCTGTCCCCCTCAAGCCCCAAAGGGAGGGCTTAGCAGGCCCTGCTTCACAGAACCCTGGAGGGAGGGTTCTGTCCTGCTGGGGCTAGGATGCCCAGCCCCTGGGGACCCCAGGGGGACATGCTGGAAGAAGTGGCGAAGGACATGTGGCCCCGTCAGCCCCAGATGCCGCACGGCCGTCCTCTCCAACAATATCCTGGTGCTGAGTGATGACTCAGGCGACTCCAGCATCAGTGATTTTGTTGAAGAGGGCAGCTGCCAGCCTCCCGACCTGCCTGCCGGGCCCCAGCTGCCCTGCCCCCAACCCCACCCCACCCCACCCCATCCCACCCCATAGCCCTAGGACATGTGGCCCTGTAGCGATCCCCTGGCACACAGACATGGGCTTTATGTGGGGAGGGACAGGCTGGGTTGGCCTCTGTCCCCACCCTGAGTCCTGAGCACAGAAGTAATACGGCAGGTGTGATAATATCTACTCAGTACCCTGTGCCTCTTCACACCCACGTGACCAGCCAGGCAGGGGGTCAAAGCCAGCAGCCAAGGCAGGCTGGGTTGGAGGTAGTGCCAGGGGTAACCCGCGTTCTCTCCAGACCCTACCCAACCCTGGGGCCAGTGGTGGCTCAAGTGAGAGTGAGCTCCAGCTCTGAGTGGGCATGGCAGGGCTGGACCCTGAAACTGGACTCTGGCAGCCGGCAGGACCCCTGGGACACTCCAGGCCTCAGTTTCCCCATCAATTCTCACCTCCTGGGGAGCCGAGGGTGATAGTGTAGTAGAGCTAGGAGGAGAGGGTCCTGGAGAAGCGTGGATGGGTCCGGGTGGGTTCCGGCAGGTCCTCATCCTCTCTAGGCCCCATTCTTGTCTGCACTGTAACATTTGAGGCCCACGCACATGGTCCCTCCCCAGGTCTCAGGGTTGGGCACAGGGTAGGGCCCTGGGCAGGGGTGGGGGGTGGCAGTGTCTCCAACGCCCCTTCCAGCCTGGACTGTAAGCCATCCAAGTGTTGGCAAAAGACCCCTGTGCTGGATGCCCCCACCTGGCATGCCCTGCTGACCCTACCCCTGCCCCCGCCCCCGCCCCCGCCCCGCACACCCTGCTGCCCCTGACCCTGACCCTGCCTGCAGCGACCTGGCCCTGCGGAACTGCCTGCTCACAGCTGACCTGACGGTGAAGATCGGTGACTATGGCCTGGCTCACTGCAAGTACAGAGTGAGTGGGGTGGGGTGGGCTGGGCTGGGCATGAGGGGCGGGGCCGGCGCCTGCAGGGGTGACCCGTCCCTGTGCCAACAGGAAGACTACTTCGTGACCGCCGACCAGCTGTGGGTGCCTCTGCGCTGGATCGCGCCGGAGCTAGTGGACGAGGTGCACAGCAACCTGCTCGTCGTGGACCAGACCAAGAGCGGGAATGTGTGGTGAGTGCAGCCCTGGTGGCACCGTGAGGGGCTGAGGCTGAGTGCCACCTGCCCACCCATGTCAAATCATGGCCACGAGTAGTGAGGTTGGGGGGCTGCTGGAGCCACCTGTAGTGGCCACACGCCAGTGGCCCAAGTGGCTGCTTGGGTGGCGACCCCACACTGGTGGAGATACCACCCTGACAGGGTGCCCCAGGGACCCCAGGGTGGGGTCAGAGCATACATACAGGGTCAGAGCATACATACAGGGCCAAAAGCCCGTCCTCAGCATGCCAGGGGGTCTGTCCTGGGATGGAGGCCTTGGTGAGTACCTGTCCCTGGGGAGAGGGTCCGGGCGGGGTGTTAGCTGCCTTCACGGGAGTGTAGGTCAGGCCGTGCCAGGCAGAGGGGCTGACGGTGGGGGTGCTGGGATCTCCCACGACTGCAGCCTGGAAGCCCCCATCCTGAGTGCCCAGCCCGAAGCGTTCATTCACACCTGGTGCAGCCTCTGAAGGGGCAGGGCCGAGCCGCCCAGGGGAGTGGTCTGCCCCGGGGTGGGCACCCCTTCCTGCCCTCACCTCTGCTGCTTCCCCCACTGCCCCCACCACTCCCAGGCTTCGGTCTGGCTACCTTCTGCTTTTTGGGAACTCTCAGATCCCATGGGCCAGGCCCCCTCCCTGAGCTTTTGGGGCCTCCCCTAAGCCACTTGACTGTGCCCCATCATGGACACTGTCCCCTCCTCACCTCTCCACCAAGGTGCCCCTTCCTGGCCTGCCCACCCCACTGCTGGCTGGGGTCTCCAGTCACAGGGCTCTGGCCAAGGTCATGGTGACGTCTTGCCAAATCACCTCTGTCTCACTCTGCAGCCTCTTGGGACAGCCAGGGACCAAAGTGGCTGGGTGAAGCCACAGCTCACAGGAAGGAGACCCCAGTTACCCTACCCGCCCGAATGCTCTGTGCACCCCTGTCTGTTACCTGGCCCTCCCCATGCTGGCCTGAGGCATCCCCTCTCTCCCCCTCCCTCCCCCTCCCTCAGCCCCCTGCTGGTGTGGGCCCTACCCTGCTTTGGGCTCCAAGGCCGCCCTCCAGCTCCCCCAGGGCAGCTCCCACACTGGGCATTCAGTGCATCAGTGAATGAATGAATGAGCGGACAAACAGATGGATTCGGCCAGCCTGGCCTTTATGTGCAGGCTCCACAGGTGCTGGGCTTAGGCCTGGCAGGGTGCACATTGCCTGCTGAAAGGAAGGGCTGTCCTCAGGGAGGGGCGGCTGGTATGGTACAAGGCCCTGGTCCTGAGGCACTGGCATGATGGCGGGAGCTGCCCCATTCGGCGCCCCGGGGATCCTGTGCGGCCCTTGCTGTGGCAGGCTGTGCCCAGCCCTGGCTCATGGCTGTCGCCCCACAGGTCCCTGGGCGTGACCATCTGGGAGCTCTTTGAGCTGGGCACGCAGCCCTATCCCCAGCACTCGGACCAGCAGGTGCTGGCGTACGCGGTCCGGGAGCAGCAGCTCAAGCTGCCCAAGCCCCAGCTGCAGCTGACCCTGTCGGACCGCTGGTGAGGGCCCCACCGCCCTGTCCCGGACAGCCAGGCCGAGATGGGGTATCCTGATCCCCAGGCAGAGGCGGCTCACCCTGACCCCCTGGGGTTCCAGCCCTCCCTGGTCTCCCCTCCCCTCTGGTAGGGCCTCCACCCGCCACCTCTGCACCCCTGTGTACAGGGAGGGAAGGCTTAAGGGAAGTGCCCAGCCCACCTCCTGCTCCCACGCTGCTGGGCTTGCCTTGGCAGATTTGGGGTGTCAAGTGGGAGATACCCTTAACGCCCCCAAGACACTGGGAGTTAGGGGAACCCCATCCCTGCTCCAGAGACGCGTTCCTGGCCAGCGTTGCCTCTGATGTGGCCCCCGTGGGACCTCCTCGCAGGTACGAGGTGATGCAGTTCTGCTGGCTGCAGCCGGAGCAGCGGCCCACAGCCGAGGAGGTGCACCTGCTGCTGTCCTACCTGTGTGCCAAGGGCGCCACCGAAGCAGAGGAGGAGTTTGAACGACGCTGGCGCTCTCTGCGGCCCGGCGGGGGCGGCGTGGGGCCCGGGCCCGGTATGGCGGGGCCCATGCTGGGTGGCGTGGTGGAGCTCGCAGCTGCCTCGTCCTTCCCGCTGCTGGAGCAGTTCGCGGGCGACGGCTTCCACGCGGATGGCGACGACGTGCTGACGGTGACCGAGACCAGCCGAGGCCTCAACTTTGAGTACAAGTGGGAGGCGGGCCGTGGCGCGGAGGCCTTCCCGGCCACGCTGAGCCCGGGCCGCACCGCACGCCTGCAGGAGCTGTGCGCCCCTGACGGCGCGCCCCCGGGCGTGGTTCCGGTGCTCAGCGCGCACAGCCCGTCGCTGGGCAGCGAGTACTTCATCCGCCTAGAGGAGGCCGCGCCCGCCGCCGGCCACGACCCTGACTGCGCCGGCTGCGCCCCCAGTCCACCTGCCACCGCGGACCAGGACGACGACTCTGACGGCAGCACGGCTGCCTCGCTGGCCATGGAGCCGCTGCTGGGCCACGGGCCACCCGTCGACGTCACCTGGGGCCGCGGCGACCGCCACCCTCGCAGAAGCTTGGCGCGGGACCCGCTCTGCCCCTCACGCTCGCCCTCGCCCTCGGCGGGGCCCCTGAGGCTGGCGGAGGGCGGAGCCGAGGATGCAGACTGGGGCGTGGCCGCCTTCTGTCCGCCCTTCTTCGAGGACCCACTGGGCACGTCCCCCTTGGGGAGCTCAGGGGCACCGCCGCTGCCGCTGACCGGCGAGGATGAGCTGGAGGAGGTGGGAGCGCGGAGGGCTGCCCAGCGCGGACACTGGCGCTCCAACGTGTCAGCCAACAACAACAGCGGCAGCCGCTGTCCAGAGTCCTGGGACCCCAGCTCTGTGGGCTGCCACGCTGAGGGCTGCCCCAGTCCAAAGCAGACCCCACGGGCCTCCCCCGAGCCAGCGTACCCTGGAGAGCCTCTGCTTGGGCTCCAGGCAGCCTCTGCCCAGGAGCCAGGCTGCTGCCCCAGCCTTCCTCATCTATGCCCTGCCCAGGGCCTGGCACCTGCTCCCTGCCTGGTCACACCTTCCTGGACAGAGACAGCCGGTAGTGGGGGGGACCACCCGCAGGCAGAGCCCAAGCTTGCCACGGAGGCTGAGGGCACCGCCGGACCCCACCTGCCCCTTCCTTCCGTCCCCTCCCCATCCCAGGAGGGAGCCCCACTTCCCTCGGAGGAGGCCAGTGCCCCCGACGCCCCTGACGCCCTGCCTGACTCGCCCACGCCTGCTACTGGTGGTGAGGTGTCTGCCACCAAGCTGGCTTCCGCCCTGAATGGCGGCAGCAGCTCCCCCGAGGTGGAGGCACCCAGCAGTGAGGACGAGGACACCGCTGAGGCCACCTCGGGCATCTTCACGGACACGTCCAGCGATGGCCTGCAGGCTGAGAGGCCGGATGTGGTGCCAGCCTTTCGCTCGCTGCAGAAGCAGGTGGGGACCCCCGACTCCCTGGACTCCCTGGACATCCCGTCCTCAGCCAGTGATGGTGGCTATGAAGTCTTCAGCCCGTCCGCCGCCGGCCCCTCTGGAGGGCTGCCCCGAGCGCTGGACAGTGGCTATGACACCGAGAACTATGAGTCCCCCGAGTTTGTGCTCAAGGAGGCACAGGAAGGGTGTGAGCCCCAGGTCTTTGCAGAGCTGGCCTCAGAGGGCGAGGGCCCCGGCCCCGGGCCCGAGAGGCGGCTCTTCACCTCCCTCAGTGGCCTCAACGAGAAGAATCCCTACCGAGACTCTGCCTACTTCTCAGACCTGGAGGCTGAGGCCGAGCCCACCTCAGGCCCAGAGAAGAAGTGCGGCGGGGACCAAGCCCCCGGGCCAGAGCTGGGCCTGCCGAGTACTGGGCAGCCGTCTGAGCAGGCCTCCCTCAGGCCTGGGGTTTCCGGGGAGGCACAAGGCCCGGGGGAGGTGCTGCCCCCACCGCTGCGGCTTGAAGGGTCCTCCCCAGAGCCCAGCACCTGCCCCTTGGGCCCAGAGCCTCTGGAGCCCCAAGGCCCAGCCGAGGTGCCGCCTGGGCCCAGCCCCAGCTGCTCCCAGTTTTTCCTGCTGACCCCGGTTCCGCTGAGATCAGAAGGCAACAGCTCTGAGTTCCAGGGGCCCCCAGGACTGTTGTCAGGGCTGGCCCCACAAAAGCGGTTGGGGGGCCCAGGCACCCCCAGAGCCCCACTCCGCCTAGCTCTGCCCAGCCTCCCTGCGGCCTTGGAGGGCCGGCCGGAGGAGGAGGAGGAGGAGGACAGTGAGGACAGCGACGAGTCTGACGAGGAGCTCCGCTGCTACAGCGTCCAGGAGCCTAGCGAGGACAGCGAAGAGGAGGCACCGGCGGTGCCCGTGGTGGTGGCTGAGAGCCAGAGCGCGCGCAACCTGCGCAGCCTGCTCAAGATGCCCAGCCTGCTGTCCGAGGCCTTCTGCGAAGACCTGGAACGCAAGAAGAAGGCCGTGTCCTTCTTCGACGACGTCACCGTCTACCTCTTTGACCAGGTGGGCTACCGCCACCTGGGGTCTGCCCGGGGCTGGGGGTCGCGCTCCCGCAGGAAGGGGTGGGGGCAGCCGCGGCTCCTGGAGGCCGAGCTACCTGGTGCTCTCTGATCCCTCCAGGAAAGCCCCACCCGGGAGCTCGGGGAACCCTTCCCGGGCGCTAAGGAATCGCCCCCCACGTTCCTTACGGGGAGCCCCAGCTCTCCCAGCGCCCCCAACTGGCCGCAGCAGGCTGATGGCTCCCCAGATGGCTCCACAGCGGAAGAGGGTGAGCAGGGGCGGGGCCGGGCCCGTGACGTCACGGAAGGCAGGGCCTGGTCCATGCTGTGTGGGAGGCGGGGCCTGATGTGTGACATGGGAGGAGCACCTGGTCCTTGACGTGTGGGAGGCGGGCTTTGGCCCGTGTCGTCATGGGAGGCGGGGCTGGTACGTGACATCACGGAAGGCGGGGCCTGGCCCCTGCTACATGGGAGGTGGGGCCTGGGCCCGTGACATCATGGGAGGCGGGGCCAGGCCCATGACTGTGGGAGCAGGGCCGGACGGGGTCCCAGGCTGTGGGCGCGAGTGACGCCGCGACCTGGGTTGCAGGTAGTGGGTTCGCGTGGGACGACGACTTCCCGCTGATGCCGGCCAAGGCAGCCTTCGCCATGGCCCTAGACCAAGCCGCACGCGCCCCGGCCACGCCCACGCCCGCTCCCTTCTCGCGCTTCACGGTGTTGCCCACGTCCACGTCCACGTCCACGTCCACGTCCACGTCCCGCTTCTCCATCACGCACGTGTCTGACTCGGACGCCGAGTCCATGAGAGGTGAGGCCCGGGCGGGGCTGTGGCGGAAGGGCACTCGAGAGGCAGGACATGGAGCTCCGAGGGTGGGGCCCCTCCATCTAGGTCCTGGGCCGGGCCAGCCTGGCCCCGCCCCGCCCCTTCCCAGCCCCGCCCCGCCCCTTCCAGGTCCCAGACCTAGCCTGGCCCTCTCCTGGTCCTCTCCTGGTCCTCTCCTGGTCCTCTCCTGGCCCTCTCCTGGCCCTCTCCTGGCCCTCGCCTAGCCCTCGCCTAGCCTTCAGGCCCCTGCCTTCTCCCTGTACTTGGCTCTCTTCTGCCTGACCCTACCCCCCAGACCTGTGGCAGCCCCTCCCACCAGAACCTTCCCAGCTAGATGTCCCTGCAGACCCAGGCCCCATAGTGCCCAGGTGGAGCCCTGCTGGGGGCCTGAGCCACCGCTCCTGGCCATGGCCCTCCACTATCCACCCCACCCCAGGCTGGGCTCATCTCTGCCAGGTGTCCCTACCCCTACAGCCCCTGCCCACGTGCCTGACAAGTGCCTACCTCCTCGGAGAAGGCCCCCTGCCATCTTCCTCTTCCCTAGCTGTCCTGGCCTGTGGCTGCAGCCTTGGGGGAAGGGCTTGTCAGCCTCACCCCTGGTGCAGGGTGCCCCGTGTGGCTGAACAAGCAGGCAGGTCACCAGGAGGCCACTGCATGACCTTGGCCATCCCCTTCCTGTTCAGGCCTCAGTTTCCTTTTTTTATTTTTTTGAGACGGAGTCTTGGTCTGTCGCCCAGGCTGGAGTGCAGTGGCGCAATCTCGGCTCACTGCAAGCTCCGCCTCCTGGGTTCACGCCATTCTCCTGCCTCAGCCTCTCCGAGTAGCTGGGACTACAGGCGCCTGCCACCACGCCCGGCTAATTTTTTGTATTTTTAGTAGAGACAGGGTTTCACTGTGGTCTCGATCTCCTAACCTCGTGATCCACCCGCCTCGGCCTCCCAAGTGCTCGAATTACAAGCGTGAGCCACCACGCCCGGCCCTCAGTTTCCTTATGTGTAAAACAGGACTCGGAGGCATTTGCTGAGTGTTGTTGGCCTGGGTCCAGTGACAGGAGTGGGAGAAATGGGTCCCTCTCTCACCTAGACACAGCCAGATCTGCTGTAGGGAAGGGGCCCGGCCTGTATGTGGGCCAGGGATGGAGGCCAGGTGGGAGTTGCAGGGGAGGCAGCCCTGGTGTCTCAGGACCCTGTGTTCACTTTGTTGTCTTGCTTGCCAGGACCCAAAGCAGGTGCCGGGGGTGAGAGTAAAGAGGCTTGAGACCTGGGCAGCTCCCGCCCCTCGAGGCTGGCGTCACCGGAGCCCCTGCCAGGCAGCAGCGAGGATGGTGACCGAGAAGGTGGGGACCACATCCTGGTGGCTGTTGGCAGCAGATTCGGGTGCCTCTGCCCCACGCGGTGTCCTGGAGAAGCCCGTGGGATGAGAGGCCCTGGACGGTAGATCGGCCATGCTCCGCCCCAGAGGCAGAATTCGTCTGGGCTTTTGGGTTTGCTGCTAGCCCCTGGGGACGCCTGGAGCCACAGTGGGTGTCTGTACACACATACACACTCAAAAGGGGCCAGTGCCCTTGGGCACAGCAGCCCCCACCCTCCACCCTGCCTGCCGCTGCTGGCTGCCTGCCCTCGGAGGCCCCGCATGCCCCGTCCGGCGGCTCCTTCGGTGTGCTCACAGGACACTTAAAACAGGACGAGGCATGGCCCCGAGACACTGGCAGGTTTGTGAGCCTCTTCCCACCCCATGCCCCCGCCCTTGCCTGGTTCCTGGTGGCTCAGGGCAAGGAGTGGCCCTGGGCGCCTGTGTCGGTCCTGTTTCCGCTGCTCTTATCTCAAAGTCTGTGGCTGTTTCCCCTTCACTGACTCAGCTAGACCCATAAGCCCACCCTTCCCACAGGGAATAGGCTGCTCCCACCTGGGTCCTGCTGTGGCCATGGTGGGCAACCAAAAAGATCAGGGGTGGAGGGGGCTTCCAGGCTGCGCTCCTGCCGCCGTGGGCCCTGTTCTAGAGGTGCCCTTGGCAGGACCCTGCAGGCAGCTCCCCGCTGCAGGGCACTATCTGGTCCTGTGCCCCAGCTGCCAAAAGAGAGTGGGGCCCATGCCCCGGTCAGTGTTGGGGGGCTCCGGTCTACAGGGAGAGGGATGGTGGGGAAGGGGTGGAGCTGGGGGCAGGGCAGCACAGGGAATATTTTTGTAACTAACAACTGCTGTGGTTGGAGTGAATGGAAGTTGGGTGATTTTAAGTTATTGTTGCCAAAGAGATGTAAAGTTTATTGTTGCTTCGCAGGGGGGTTTGTTTTGTGTTTTGTTTGAGGCTTAGAACGCTGGTGCAATGTTTTCTTGTTCCTTGTTTTTTAAGAGAAATGAAGCTAAGAAAAAAAGAAACCTTTGTATGTCGTCTTCTGAGGTCTGCCAATAAAGTCCTGGGCGGGAGGGGCTGTGCCGTGGCTGGGGTAGGAACCCGATGACAGCCCTTCCTGGGGCCAGGAGGAAGCTGCCCCTCTCCTCCCCACTGTCCTCGGCACACCCTGGGGGAGGGGATGGTGTTTTGGCCCTGCTGTGTCTGGGGGCGCAGGGGCAGATCCCTGCAGGTCTCCCTTCCTGCAGGCCAAGTTGGCCTGGTAGGGACGGGTGAAGAGAGAGGACCTACAGGCCTCTCCAGGACAGCCTCCTCCCTGCCCTTCTGAGGGCAATGTCTGTCCCTGGGCCCAGGGCGGAAGGCGGAGGCAGGAGAGTTGAGCACAGCTAGGCTCCCCTGCACCCCCTCCGCTGGCCAGCTCTCAGCTGCCCTCCTGGCCTGCCAACTCTACAGCTTCCTGTCCCCGGGGTGTGAGTGGCTGTAGACGGGAGTGAGCTCTGCTGGAGACACCTCCCCAGGTAAGGGCTGTTGTCACCATTGCAGCTCACCACGTTGTATTTCACCTAACAGTATCGAAGAGCACAAATCTGCTAATGAAGTTTTAAAACCTCCAATTCCAGCAGAGCTCCCCAGTGCCTGCAGGAGTCAGCGCAGGTGGGTGGGGGAGGTCCACCCAGGAGTCCTGGGGCAGAGCCCAGGAGTAGGGAAGCCCCCACCTGCCAGTGGGCACCCTGCTGGTGACCCCGCATAGCACCTGACAGCTGGCCTTTGGCCACAGGAGCGAGCTGGGAGGCCCTGGCAGCAAGGTTCTGGATGGAAGGTTGGGTAGGGAGGAGGGCTGGGGCCTGCCCAGAGGCAGGAGGGGCCTGGGGAGGCCCTTGTGACATTGACAGTGGGAGTGAGGGGCCCAGGAGAGCCCCACCGAGGGGCATGGGGAGGGACCAGGCCCCACACTCCAGGTGCAGCTGCCGGACCTGCAGGGAATTGCGTGCTTATGGGACGTTCATCTTCCAGCCAGGGTGCGGGCACTCCCATCCCCGTGCTCCCAGCCTTCTGGCCCTTGGGCGGACAGATCACACCTGGTGCAGGAGGAGCCTGTTTATTAGGCAGGAGAAGCAGCAGGGCAGCCGGGCTCCCCTCCCAGCCACCAGCCACCAGCTGGCCAAATGTCCTCCCTTAACTCAGGGGCACCCAGGGCTCCATGGCCATGTGACCAGAGGTGTGTACCCTCAAGAGGCGGCCCCTCAGCCCTGGGCAGCGCAGCCACTGGGTCTCGCCCTTCAGGGGCCTGTGCCCTACTCTGCCCGGCCCTGCCTAGAACAGCTGGGATCCAGGCCAGGCCAGACTCAAGTGGGACAAGGCCAGGCAGCTGGGGCCGGGATGTTCTCTAAACAGGAACGCACAGATGACGACAGAACAGGCTACATGGGGAGGGCGGGGGAAGCCACCCGATGGGCAGTGCTGCAGATGTGGCCATCAGCTGAGGAGGGGGGCAGACCTGTCGTTGGTCACTGTCGGCTTCAGCTGGACGTGGGCAAAGGGATTCCTGAAAGAGAAAAATGTGGTTTTAATTTAGGGCAGAAGCCACGGGTGAATTGTGCCACCTGGGCTGCCCGATGCCCCAGGGATCCCCAGTGCTCGATGCCTATGGGCCGATCTCAGGGCACAGAGCTCGCAGACAACAGAGGCTGCTTTGCGGGGCAGGGAGGGCCAGGTGCTGTCTGCAAGGCTGCCTGACCCCCAAGTCCATTACCCTCAGCTCACCCTACGTGCCCTAGACAAGGCAGGGTGCCTCCACCCCTATCCATCACCCTCCCAGCAGCGTGGGTGGGCAGGGTGGGGCGGGGCAGACCAACCGCAACCTCCCATTGAGGGGCCGACATCCCCACTGAGGCTGTGGACTCAAGACAGGCCTGAACCGGGCACACACCAGTTTGGTGGCTCCCCCACCAGGCCAGGCCCACACCCAGGGACACAGCTTGGCAGAACGCCCAGCCCAGCCCTGGCATGGGGGCATCCAGAGAAGGCAGGTTAGGCTCGCAGCTCCCATAGGGTTGCAGATGGACACCCATGGGCCCTGCAGAGCAGCTGGCCATCCCCTGACCAGACAGTGGTTCCCCTGCTTTGGGCTCAGCCACCTGTTCCCGGAGGGGTGCCGCGCCCTCCCCCATATCCCCGGGGCCACAGCTGATGCACAAATACGACTCGAGACAAGAAGTTGAAATGGAACAAGATGAGCACGGATGAGAGGGGCGCCTGGGCCTTTCTCTTTGGAGTCCCCACCCCCGGAGGGGACAGCACAGGACAGGATGGGGGATGTCAGGCAGCTCCAAGGGTGACAGCACAGATGGCACGTGGACACGAAGACGCAGCAGGGACGGGACTGTGCTCTGGCAAAGCTGTGCTTGGACTCTCGAGCCATTACCTGGAGCGGAGTCACCTCTGGCACAGCTGGGTCCACAGGAGCCCGGGCAGCCGGGAGCAACCCTGGGGACAGGCGGGCAGGACTCCGTCCAGCTACCCGGGAAGAGGCACAGGCAGCCAGGAGCAACCCCCGGGGCAGGCCAGCAGGGCTCCGTCCAGCTGCCCAGGAAGAGGCACAGACAGCTGGAAGCAAACCCTGGGGTGGGCAGGCAGGACTCCGTCCAGCTGCCCAGGAAGAGACGCAGGACAGAGGCAGCTCCCTAAGCCCTCCTGAGGACTTTGTTTTCTAAGAACCTGAAACACTACAGACTGAGTTTTTAAGAGAATAAAGTATGTGGAAGAGACTGACGGGTCTGCGGAAGGCTCCCAGACTCCCAGATGGCGTCTAAGCATTGGCATCCGGCTGAAAGGATCTTTTGATCTACTCTCAACGTGCTGGAGCCTCAGGGTCTGCTAGATCCCCGGCTTTTTTCAGCTTTGATCTGTGCAGCTTTGCCCTTCATGGGGCCTGGGTAGGGGCTGCCTAGGGGCCCGCTGGTGAGGATTCCACCTCCATCAGTGATGTCTGCCCATGCCCTGTCTGCCTGCCAGGCTAGACCCACTCCTAGGGAAGTGCTCTGTGCCCCGAGTTCCTACGCAGGCCCAGGGTCCGGAGGGAGCTCTGAGGAGATTAGAAATGGGGCTGGCTGGGCATGGTGGCTCCTGCCTGGAATCCCAGCACTCTGAGAGGCCAAAGCAGGAGGAACCACTTGAGCCCTGGAGTTCAAGATCAGCCTGGGCAACAAAGTGGGCCCGTCTCTTAAAAAAAAAAAAAAAAAAAATTAGGCAGGTGCGGGAGAGTGGTGCCTGCCTGTGGTCCCAGCTCCATGGGGGGCTGAAGTGCTGAAGTGGGGGGATCGCTTGAACCCAGGAGGTCGAGGCAGTAGTGAGCTGTGTTCCCACCGCTGCACTCCAGCCTGGGTAACAGAATAAGACCCTGTCTTAAAAAAAAAAAAAGAAAAAAAAGGAAATGTGGGTTCCCAGGGAAGGTCCTGGATCTGGCCCAGATCACAGCCGAGGGCAGCGCAGCTGCGTGGTTCTCACTCCTGCCCCGAATCACAGCCGATTCTCATCAGAAAGTCGGTGGCAAAGGCACATCGCTCGCCTGGACCCCACGGGGAGCTGCAGGGGTAGGAAGCCCTCCACTGGTGCAGGCCTGTTCTCTAACCTGCATTTTTCTCGTCTCCCAGAACAGTGGGACCAGAGGGAGCGCACTGAACCATCCACACTGGGTGGCTCTGAGGACCCTGGGGCTGGGGCTGCAAATGCTGTGTCCAATCTCAGCCTGACGGAGGCAGGGGGTCGGCGGGGATGGGGAGAGCACAGGCTAGAGCCCAAGGCTGGCTGGGACAGCAGGCCCACGCGGAGGGGCTGGGCGTCCCTATTTCCCCCATCCTGGCCCCCACCCCCCAGCCGTCTGGGAAAGATGCGCCCAGGAGGCCGGCGGGGAGCTCGCTGTGCTGAGAGTGGGGGCCTAACTGAGCCAATAGAATATGACAAAGTTTGGAGCCCAAGGCCACTGCAAGGTCACCACACGGAAGCCACAGACATTGGTCCCTGCCGGAGGGCATGTGCCAGGCCCCACCTCCTGCAGGACATGGCCCTGGGCAGCGATTGCCACGAACTACCCAATGACACCACCAGCACCTCTCCAGCCAGCAAAGGCAAGTCACCAGACAAGTCCAAAAGTGGAGGACCCTGAGAAGGTCCTGCGTCATGTGTGGGGCAGCTGTTGGGCGGGCAGGGCGCTGGCCTCAGAATGCAGAGGCCTGGGCTCTGTCTCCTCACAGACAGCCGACCCTCAGAGGCTCCTAAGCAAGGCCGCAGGGGTGAGACCGGTGGCTTTTGTAATTTTTAAATTGTATTATTATTTTGAGACAGGGTCTTGCTCTGTCTTCCGGGCTGGAATGCAGTGGTGCGATGGTAGCTCACTACAACCTCCACCTCTGGGCTCAAGCAATCCTCCCACCTCAGCCTCCTGAGAAGCTGGGACTACAGACGCGCGCCACCATGCCTGGCTAATTTTTAACTTTTTTTTGTCAAGATGGGGGTCTCCCTATGTTGCCCAGGCTGATCTCGAACTCCTGAGGCTCAAGAGATCCTCTCGCCTCAGCCTCCCAAAGTGCTGGGATTACAGGTGTGGGCCACGGTGCCCGGCCAACCGGCAACTTCACCAACGACTTGAACATGAAGCAGAAGGATTCCGAGAAGAAACGGAGCCGTCACAAAGCGCGTTTCGACCAGTTGGGCAACTCCAGACCCAGAGCCGGGCAGACAGCACCTGTTCTGTCTTCTCGCGTCAGCTGTTTCTCTGTGTCTTCGGAAGGTGGGCCCTTCTGGAATCGGGTCCAGCCGTGGGCGCTTGGGCCTCCACTGATGAGTATGGACAGTGGCCAGGGGTGCTCACCCCTCCTGTCATTCCAAGGCCCCCTTCCCAGGGCCCAAAGCTGGGGCATGACAAGGTGGCAGTGGGATTGGGGAGTCTCTTGACCAACTGCAAGTGGCTTTTGACACCCCCAATCCCAGCTGAGTTGTCAGACCAGGCAGACTGCGTGGCCGGGAAACTGGCCCCTGGCGCTGTGGAGTGGTGCTGGGGCTGAGCACCACTGCCCCACTGGCACTGCCACCCGGGGTCTCTGCCCTCCAAGGGACGTGGTCCCTGACAGAGGCCGTGCCAGCCTCATCTTTGAGCCTTCACCCCTTCCCAGCCTCACCAGGCGAGGGCAGTTCAGCCCCCTCAGCTCAGAGGGACCTGGGGGAGTGGGGGGGTCTAGAGTCCTCCCAGAAACAGCATCTCAGAAGGGAGGAGGATGGAGGCAGAAGGCAAGGTGGCGGCCAGGGCCAACCCAGAGCGTCTCCATCCAGTCCTCAAACTTCAGGAGCATTTTTCTACAGAAACTTCCAGAATTTGTGCCAAATAACAACAACAGAAAGGCAGTGAGAGAAGACAGATCCATGATCTGCCTGTGGCCTGGCTGCCCATGGGCCAGGATGCCTGCTGTGACCACCAGGGAGACACAGGGACCAATGTCCTTTGTGAAGGAGGCAGGCACTGGCTTCACAGAGCCGCCCTCCTAGGAACTTGGGGATGGGAGAGTGGTGGGAAGCAGGACCCGCCCAGACACAGGTGCAGGCGATTGGAAGGTGTGGGCAAGGGCCCCCTATGAGGGCAGAGGACCTGCTCCTGGACAGCCTGGCACATCCAAAATATACACCGGGCACCAGGGAAGTGGCCCACTCAACCTGTGAGGAAACGGGCTCAGACCTGGACTCCAGAGTCCCACTGGAATTGGAGCCATAGTGGCCCTATGGTCCCCCGGAGTGAGCATGAGCTCAAACCTGGATCCAGCAGCCCTCCAGGTCTGCAGATCCACACTTGGGATGGAGCCAGTGTCTTGGGTCCACGTTGTGGGGCTTGGGGGACAGAAGAGGCAAGGTCAGACTAACAGCACAGCCCGGTCCCCAGTGGGCCCAACACCTGGCTCCAGTGCCTATGGAGCTCCCCGGGGTTCTCCCCAGGACCCCGACCGCCAGTCCCCACGAGGCTGTCATCCTTACCAGCCCCAAAAGCACACACACCCGAAGGAGCCCAAGCTGGCACCGCAGTCAGGCGGGAAAGGCCCGGGCTGCAGCTGCTTGCTGGGGTCACCCTTTGACTATAATTGAAGCGCCCAGCAGGGCAGGAGAGGACCACACAGAAGGTCAGGGCCAGAGCCATACCCAACAGTGAGAGGAGCCCCGGGCACAGCCAGCCAGAGCCCACAAGCTTCCAGGAGGGGAGAAGGACACCATGAACCCAAGGAGGAGACCCAGTAGAGAAGGCCCAGCACCCAGAGCACGAGGCAGGCTCGGTGGACCCCTGGCCCCGCCATGCAGCCGGGCCCTCCCCACCCAGGCTGCATGACTGAGGCCAGAGGGCCCTGTGGAACCACTGGAGAGGCCAGTGACCGCACAAGAACGCCAGGCAACTTACTAACTCTAGTCAGGCGGCTCAGAATCTGGCCACTTCCACATTGGCGCTGCAAGGAAACACAAGGCTCAGTTGGAGGCAGCATGGGGTCTGAGGACTCGGGGATGCAGAGGAGGGGGGACCACGGGCAAGCTGCCAGGAGACCCAGAACCCTGGAGCACTCGGAGTCGGCACACAGCTGGGGCTCTGGCTCTCCCTGGATGAGACCTGCAGAGCCTGCCTCACTTGCGGGCCTGGAGGGAGCCAGGAGCCTGCCTCGGCTGCAGACAGCCAGCCCCCCGCAGAGCCCGGGCAGAGTGAGTGACTGTCACTGGGGCCAGCACTGTGTGCAAGCCCAGGTTATCTAGCAGGCGACTGGGTGCCGAGAAAATACCTGGCAGAAGCTGGCACACAGCGGGGCCCCCACGGCAAAGACGCACGCTGGGAACCGGAAGGAGGTCCATACCCAACTCGTGCAATAAATAAAACTTTTATTCAAACAAGTAACTGCAGTACAGGGCACAATTCAGATTTTTTAAAAAAGGAAAGGAAACAGGAAAAAAATATGTTCAGCACTTTACATCTTCATACAAGTGTTGCTGTTTTGTGTCTACATTCATCCATTGAGCATGGAATCCCCTGGATTTGAAATCTTTAGCGGAGCGGGAACGCCGGCGCGGAAGGGTCTCTACACAGGGCCCGGTCCGCCCTTGCGTTCTCCTTAATGTCAAACGGTCCGCATCTTGAGCTGCTTCCCACACAAACACTACCAGCCACGTCCCAGGCCACGGGGAGGTGTGCGGGAGGCTTTTGCTAAACCACATCAGATAAAGGAGCGCCGCAGCTTCCCAGGGGCTCCCACCTGCGGGCAGGCTGAGCCGGGCTGTGCCCTGCACTCAATTCCCCAGAGTTCAGTGTGGGAAGAGACAATACCAGTAGCCACTGAGTCCACTGTGTTTGTTTCTAAAGTCACCAAGACACACAAAAAGACGAGAGCGTTTAGGAAGAACCAGGCAGGAACCGCCTGTTTGCCCCAGGTGGGGGGCGTGGGTGCGGCGTGCCCAGAGCTGCCCTCCCCCGGCTGGGCCTGGCCCGCACACCCTGCTCGGAGCAGCCAGGTAGCTCGGAGCAGCCAGGTAGCTCGGGGCAGCCTCGATGCCCTCACAAGGCTGGTCAAAGGAATGTGGGGGTGGGGTGGTCTCTGGAGGTCTTTGGAATGTCCGTGTGCGGCCAGCTGGGCAGCACCTGCCCCGACCTTGCTCCCGCCGGTGCCGAACGAGAGGCGAGGCCACCCTGCCGCGCTGCTCTATGTACACCTGGCCCGCAGCGTCCGGAGGGAGAAGCCCTCAGGTGCCCGGGCCCGGCCTCCCTCACAGGAGCGGCCGGCTTCCTCAGGAGGCCCCTCGAGCTTGGCACGAGCCCCCTTTCTCTGTGCAGCCCTACACAGGGGCCGGGGGAGCAGGGACCCCAGCACCTTCCCTGTACGGACAGAGGCCATCGCGCTGGGGAAGTCGGATGCGAGAAACAGCGCACACCGAGTCCATGCAGATCGGTTTTTGTTTTTCAGGAAAAAAAAAAAAAGTCCTTTTTCCTGTTTTTCATTTTTTTTTTTTTTTTTTTTTTTGATTTTTCTTTTTCTTCAAACTTTAGACCTGGCTCACGGCGAGCCTTAGAAAAGCAGTGAGTGCCGCAGACACTGCAGGGTGGGGCCGAGGGTGCCCCGCACGGCCCAGCAGGTCCTGCCTGGCAGTTTCTGCTCAAAAGGCTGGGACACACAGGGTGGGGAGCGTAAACACGGGGCGGGGTGGGGGGCGGATGGAGCAGCACCATGGACCCTGGGGGATCACAGAGTCTGGGGTCACCAACCAAAAGGCAAGGGGCAGGTGGAAAAGAAAAACAACCCAAGAACAAACCAGCGAGAGCTGAGGAGGAAAACGGACGAGACCAGGGGGAAGGCGCGGAAGCTCTTCAGAGCAGCGGCTGCCCGGGGTCAGCGTCCTCACACTGTGGACACCAGCGTGCCGCTGCCACTGCGAAACAAAGCACAGGACGGCTGCCTGGCTGCACGACGCTGCCCAGCTACAGGCGGCGAGTCTGCCCGCACCGAGCAATGCCCCTTTCAGCAGCTCCCGTTGGCCTCCTGACCCTCCAGGAAGGCCCAGGACAAGGGTGGAGCACAGGCTGGGGGCAGAGGAGGCTGCAGCCCCAGCCATGGATGCCAGCCTCAGCCACCCTCCCCAACCTTGCCCTTGCCTGACAGGGATGGATGGGGCCGGCCAGATGCGATGAAAGAGGGGCAGGACCCAGGGGGGTTCCCGTGTCACTCGGAGAGAGCAGGAGACCCTAGGGGACGTCCCCAGCTCTGGCAGGGGTGAAGGGCCAGGCTGGGCCCTAAAGGAAGAAGAGGTGGCCCCAGGTCCTAGGAGAGGGACCTGCCCCATCCGGCCTCTTCACACCCACCCACGGTCCCAAAGACAGGTCTGAAAGCCCCTTACCTGCTCATGGACCGTGCTCCATAGTCATCCAGGCCCTGGGGGCAGAGGTGGAAACATGTCAGGCCGGGTGACGGGGCCTGTGGTCACCCCCACCCAGTGCCTGTACACACCCACAGATGGTGACCCTGCCTGGGCAGGGTTCAAACCGTGTTCTTTTGGAAGGCTCCCCATCTCCTGGCCGCAGCACTCAGAGACCTGCCTAGAGCCCTGGTCCCAGTGGTAATGACTGCCCAAGTTAATGGGGATACCTCCTCCAGCCAGCTGCCACCTGAATTTGTGTGCTTGTTGCACACTCCCAAACAGATGCAAGACCTGACACCCCCCCTGCCCGCCCCCAGGGCACCTGCAGCACCTCACCCATGCCTGGGCGGGCCCCTGGGACCCCTCCCGTCTGGCTCGTGGGACCCAGGCCCAGACTCCGACCCCAGCTGCAGTTTCCTGGAAACTTGTCACATGTACCATCCCGGCCCCCTGGGAGGGTGACACTGCCTGGGAGGAGCGCCCAGGTGTGGCGCTGGGGCTGGCTGTGCCCTTTATCTGCCAGCATGGCCTGGCCCAGGGCCTAGGACAGGTGCAGACCCCTCCTTGGCTCTCCCAGCACTGAACCCACCCCAGAGGCTGACCTGTGGAACACCCGTGGCCCAGAGCCCAAACCTCTCCAGGTCACCTCCTGCGGCCTCAGCTCAGGCTGTCAATCTGGGGGCCCCTCACTTGTGGATCAATAGCTGAGTAGTCACCCAGGCTACATGTTATCTTGGAAAAAGGTGGGTTCTCTTTTTCTCTCTACCCACTGCCTGAGGCCCAGCCCTGGAGACCAGCCCCGGGAACAAAGCTGCTAGCCCTGCCAACATCCCACAAACTGGACCTCCGGCTGAGGAGCCCCAGACAGACAGGAGTCTCCAACCCTCCAACCCCAGGAACCTCCCTGGATGGCGCGGGCTGGCACCCGGCAAGTTGCGATGCACACTCACACCCTGCCCCAGCCTAGACACCAGGACCGCCATGATCCCGGGCTTCCGAGGACCCACACGGGGCCTAGGACCCAGGCCCTGATCCTCCATCTCTGGCCTCCCGGCACCAGATGGCCCAAATCCAGGGTCACACTGACTGGAAGGGTCAGCCACATGCCAGGCTGAGCAGCAAGCACTCTCATCGCATGGATGTGACTGAGGGAGCCCCGTGGTTCTCACGAAGAGATCCTGAGGCCCTGGCTCTCCCAGAAGGCGGCGGTGTCCAGGCCCACGTCGAGGCCAGCCACTTCCCAGCCCAGACGCTGCCCCCTTGGGCTGCCCCCAGCCCCAGCGTGCTGACACAGGGAGCCTGCTGGGGCGAGGCGGGCAGCCTGTGGCTGAAGCAGGAGTGTGTACACATTCCCAAATCATGCAGCCTTCACCCCAGGCCTGTCCAAAGAGACCCAGACCCCCAGGCACCTGGCCCCTCAGCGGAGGCTCCAACGTGGGACTGCAGGCTGAGCCCACTGTTCCACCTGCGGGCCCCTCCCAGCCCCAGCCCCAGCCCCAGCCCCACCCACTGACCTGGGAGAAGGCGGGCACGGCCACACTGTAGGGCCTCTGCTTGAAGCCGCTGGCCGTCTGGGCAGGGAAGGCCCGGGAGGCGGCGCCGTAATCGGGGGGCGGGATGGCCAGGTCGTCCTTGTCCAGGAGGTTGCCCGTGCTGCTGCTCTTCCCTTGCTGCAGGCTGTAGGGACAAGGACTCAGAGGCGGCCCAGCGGGCCAGACGCCCCCAACACCCCACAACCCTGTGGCTCCCTGGACTGCCCACCCTCACCTACCCCATGCCACATGCGGGGAGGCTGCTCTCAGGCCAAGGCTGCAGCCCTGGGGACCATGGGCCGGGCCAGTCTGGCCTCCCTCCCTCCTCCTGACTTGAAGCTGAGCCGGGAGGACTCCAGAGGGGCTGGGCTGCCACAGCAACCCCCGACCCTCCCAGTAGCCATGTACCCCGCTTTCAGCTGCGATTCTCTGAAGTCTGGGAGAAGCTGGAGGACCTGGGACAGCCAGGTCCTTGCACACCTGGCCCCCAGGGGCTGCCCCCATAGCACCTGCTGCCTGCACTGGTGTCCCCAGGGCTCTCGGGCCCCACCGCACAGGGCACCACCATGCCTCCACCCTGAAGGCCTCAAGTGTCCAGCTCTCAGGGCCACTGGGGATGGCCCTGCGGTAGCAGACAAGGAGCTGGAAGCCTAGTCGAGCAATCCAAGCCCAGGGACCTGGTGTCATCACAGCCCCTCTCCCAAGCTGGGATCTTACACTCCCGTTGGGCCCAGCGCTCACCTCATGTGCAGCCTGTCACTGCCGTCGCTGTCCAAGACCCGGGTGTAGGAGAAGGGAAACCAGCCCCGCCTGGAAGAGAGGCCCCAGGTAAGAGCCATGCTCAGCCCAGAGGCTCCCCATCCCCCATCGACCACCATCCAAGCACAAGTCCCTCTAGCTCCCCAACATGGCTGCGAGGCTGTCTCTGGAGGAACAGACAGTGCTCCAGGGAGACCAAGACTGCGGCCCGCTCCCACTGTGTGCTCAGCCTCAAGGGCAAGGTGGACCGGGCTGTCCTCAACCTGGTGGGAGCTGCCGGCCCCACCAGACCCAATTGCAAGGCCTCAGAGCCCAGGCAGAGCAGTTGCTCCTGCCTCACAGCCCCAGTGCCATGCTAAGCCACGGATGGCACCCAGATTGGAGTGGCCACTGGAACAAAGATGGAGCAGCCTCCTGGGAGACCCCCTGCCCTCGGCCCCCTCCCCAGAGTGGTGGCTGCAAGGCCAAGCTTAGGAAGGCACAAATGTCAGGGCCTTTTCCCATCTTGCCAAGAGACACACCCGCAGCCCCCAGGTCCAGCAAGGGTGGCACCCTGGCCCAGCCTCTCTGCAACAGCATTCAGTAAACTGGGGAGGTGTGGCCCATCTGACTCCATAGGTGACTTCTAGAACTCCAAACTGGGAGAGCCCATCTGGCATGTGGCAGAGCTGAAAGCCACAGAAAGCCTGCGGTCTCAGGATGGCCAAGCCCTGCTCTGCACCTGCGAACTGTGGGAAATGACGCCCACCACAGGGCTTCGGCTGGACGTGCTGAGTGTGTACACGTGTGGGACACCACCCTGCGCCAATCTGAGTGGCACAGGGAGGTGATGGAGCAAGGAGGTCACTAGACTGTAGGGAAAGACCCCTGCCGTGGGGGGAGACCCCTCCCGTGGGGGGAGACCCCTGCCGTGGGGGGAAGACAACCACCATGGGGAGGAGACCCCAGCCGTAGGGAACGACCCCTGCCGTGGGGGGAGATCCCTGCCATTGGGGGAGACCCCTGCCGTTGGGGGAGACCCCTGCCGTTGGGGGAGACCCCTGACGTGGGGGGAGATCCCTGACGTGGGGGGAGATCCCTGCCATTGGGGGAGACCACCCCTGTAGGGGAAGACCCCTGCAGGGACGTGGTTGGGGTGAAGACCCCTGCCAGGGGAGAAGACGCCTGTTGGTGGCAAAGACACCAGGTCACGCTTGCTCTCACTGCCCAGGTCTTCTACGGCGAGGACCCGCAGCCTGCAGAGTCACTCTAAACACAAGGTCCCAGTGCATCTGAGTGTCGCTGCCCCACACACTTGCTGCAGGCAGCAGCTGCCTGGAGCCCACCCCCGAGGGACACTCACATCTTGGTCTTCTCACTCTCTCCGTAGTGCCAGCCGTCGCGGGCCTCAGGCACCAGCAGGGTAATGAGGTCGCCCTCCTTGAAGCTCAGAAGAGTGCTGTTGTCCCCAGCAGCGTGGGAGAAGATGGCCTTCACCCGCATGCGGCCGTTGCGCTCCAGGCCGGCCGCCATGGAGCTCGAGCGAGGCAGAGTCTTGTTCTCGGCTGCTGGGACAAGGGACAGGTAAGGGGACTGCCCCTGGCTGGCGGGGCAGCAAAGCCCAGAGAGCCTGGTTGAGGTGCTGAGAGCACAGCCGCCTGCACCCCAGGTGGGCAAGTGGGCTAAGCTCCCCGGAGCAGCAGCTGCCTGCTCCCAAGTGGCTCCCGCCTGCATGGGCCTAACCCTGTACCCCACTCACGCCCCCACTGAGCACCAGAGGCTTGACAGGAGGGAGCTGGATGCTGGGCAGGCACACGTGTACATGCATGTAGGCACACATGGTCACACACTTGTGAGCCTCAGGGTCTCCCAGGCCCCTATTCAGGGATGTGACGTGACTGTAGGGTCTGGGGAGGCACGTCCAGGGACCCCAGCCCAACACCCCAGCGGAGCCCTTACTGGTGGCATAGCTGTTTTTTGGGGTCACGCTCTTGCGCACGGGGAGTGTGTTGGAGTAGGAGTCACTGAGCTTGCTCTGAGACTGTGGAGGAGACAGGGATTTGGGCTGGGCAGCCTTGCGGTCAGCCCACGGGCTGTAGTCCTCGCTGTCTGGGCCTGCGACGCCGTTCATGATGGGTGTGCTCTCCTGGGCAGACATCCGCTGCAGGGAAGGGGGCAGAGCAGGCTGTTGCTGGAGCCCACCCTTGGCAAGGCCAGGGGGAAACAAAACCCTCCACCCCCCTTAGCAGGGGCCCTTGGGCTCTGCACCCTGGCTGCCCCCCGCCCTGACAACAAGCTGCCCTCCCATCCACACCCGTGAAGCTTTCCAGAGGCCAGACTCACCCCCACAAACGGTGCCAGCTCAGGGGGCACCGGCAGGGGCTTGGCCCCCGGAATGGGGTCCGAAATGACCAGGTTGGACTTGGAGGCCGACAGGGTGCTAGGGAGGGTGGCGCCATTGCTGGCCACCTGCTGCATCAGCTGCACGGCGCGCTCCGGGATCTTGCTGGGGTCGGCACAGGCCTGTTGCCACAGCGGCAGCTTCTGCGCCAGCAGTTCCTTGCCCTGAAGTGGAGGAAGCAGGAAGGGAGGGGTCATGGCTGGCTCAGGCTCCTGCAGCCGGGCACAGCCCTGAGGGCCCTCCCTGAGCACCCACTGGGACTGGAGGCTGCTCTTCACCAGGCAGTGCCTCTCAGAGAGACAGGCCACCCATGAGCCTCTGACCCCAACCCACAGAAAGGGCTGCTGGAAAGGGGCCTGGGATGCGACCACAAGCCGTGCAGTCGGGGGACCTCCAGGGATGAGAGCAAACCCAGGCCCAACCCCAGTGAGGCCCATCAGGGCCTGGAGGAAGGAGGAATGGACAGGGGCGCACAAGGTGAAACGCCGGTGAGCAAACCCCAAAGTGCTAGGAAGGCGTCCCGGGTGGCCGGGGGAGAGGGCAGTGCTGCCCAGTGGGGGTCAGGCCTGGCTGCTGAGGGCAGGAAGGCAGCCCCGTCGGATACACTGAGGCACACTGCTCCATCCACTGCCCTTGGGCCCGAAAGCCCGCTCTCCCTCGGGCATACTCTGCAGCCTGCTGGGCACAGACCAGCTGAGCACAGTGGGGACAGAGGAGGAGGAAGCCACAGGCATGGAGAAAGGTGCTGGGATTGGGGGCCAGCCACGCCTAGGTCCTGGGAGCTAATGAAGTAGCCCCTGCCCCTCCTGGCCACTTGGCCTAAGCAGGCTGCAGGGCCTGGATTCCCGGGACCCCCAGACCCTTAAGCCATGGGCCAGAACTGCTGTGTCTCTGGCACCTCTGGGGGCCTCTCCGGCTTTCACTGCTCCCCCCACTCATCCCCGTTCCCTTCTACACGTGGCTGGGCACCCACGTTGGGGACCATGGAGGGTGCCCAGAAGGACGACAGCCCTTTTGAGCAAGTCCTCCCCACGTCACCCTCACCCCTCTGCTGCTGGCTTGGACCAGGGGTCAGCAAACCACAGCCCGAGGGCTGGCCGCCTGTTTTGTAAACAAAGTTTTATTGGAACACAGCTGTGCATCTATTTGTGAGTCATTCATTCCTGGCTGCCCTCACATTGCAGTAACAGAGCTGGAAACTGCATGGCCCACAGAGCCAAAAGCACAAACTTTGTGGCCATTTAGAACGTCTGCCGAGCCCTGACTTAGATCAGTGGTAGAGGAGTGAGTCTTGGGTGGCGCGGAGAGGCCAGCAGGGACCAGGACTAGGGGAGATGGCCGGGGGACACCGACCTCACAACAGCACGGCCCTGACGCAGCGGCCACAAGCCAGCGTCACACCCCCACCCTGAGAGCCCCAAGGGAGGCCCAAACCCAAGCACCAGGGAGCTACTACGAACTGCCCCGGGAGGAGGCTGCCCTCACACCCTGGCCCCCAGCCCACAGGCTTGTCCAAGTGGGTCTGTGGGACACGGGCCTCTTCCACACACGCCCGGGGGCCTACGAGCCCAGGACCTCAGCTGTTGCCACCGCACGGGCACATCCCGCAACCCCTCCTGGGAGACAACGGCACCTGTGGCAAGCAGCCCGGCTTCCCCACCCTCCACCCCTGCAGGCAGCACCCCAGCCACTGACAGCCCCGCTCTTGCTCCCTGGCCCTGTCACAGGGCCTGGCCCCCGCCAGAGGGCGAAGACGCCCGTCACTGTACTGGGTCTAGCAAGTGGGAGGCCTGTGCTCCACAGCGCTCCCTGCCTGGCAGCTAGGGCAGCACAGCCTGTCACCTGTGAGTCCTCCAGTGGCGAGGTTGCCTCCAGGGGTCACAGGTGCTGCTGCTGTCCTTGCCTGCACCTGCCCACAGCGCCCAGCAGGCCCAGGCCGGCAGGAGGGGCCTCTCCAGGGAGGGAAGAGCACTTGTCTCCTGGCTGTCCCCAGGCTGTGAGGACTGGAGCACTGGTTCCATATCACGTGTGTGTGTGTGTGTGTGTGTGTGTGCACGCACGCACACATACATGAGCGTGGTGGGTGGGGGGAACAAGTGTCAAGGTATAGCCCATGGATTCCTGGGACTCTTTATTTTAGAAAGACATGACCAGGGCCTCCCCGGTGGGCTTGGTTCCTGAACTACATCTTCTAAACTCTTGAAATGTTCCAGAATGTTCCAGGGGACACATCTGATCCCATCCCAACTCCTACCCCTGGACTATGGGTGAACAGGGGCCTGCTGGCCCTGCCTGTTCCCTGTGGGGAGTCTGGCCCCTGGGCCTTGCCTGCTCTGGGGGCTAAGTCAGCCTCCTAGGAGGGGATCCCCTTGCTCGCATGGGGGCTCAGGACATCCGTGGAGGGGGCTGCTGCAGCCCATCCATGAGGAGCTCGCTCCTGCTTCAGCAGGGCCAGGCTTGGTCCTGGGACATGGCGGATCCCAGGGCGGGATTCCCCGACAAGGAACGACCAGGCTGGGGATGCTGGGAACACAGGGCCGCAGGCCTGCGCCGGGGGACGCCTAGCGGGAAACACAGGGCCAAGAGTCTACCGGCCCAAGGAGGGGCCCTCAACAGACGACGGGCAGAGGGGTCTCTCAGAGGTCACGAGGGCAGCAGCATGTGGCCACCACCCAAGGCCCCACCTGGGACCCCAGTGGCTCAGGGGTGCAGGCAGAGGTGGTAGAGGCGCAGGTCACCAAGAGCCTGGGAGCCAGGGGAGGACCCTGTGACCAGGTGTGAGTCCCAGGGAGGCCCCTCTGGAGCAGCGTGGGAGGGACTGGGGGGCTACCTGAGAGCCAGGCAGGGTCCCTGGCTGCCCAGGAAGCAAAAAGATAGGGCAGGTTCGGGTTGGGTGAGGGGTGGCAGGTCCACGTAGGACAGCCGAGCTGTGGCAGCTGCTGGACCTAGGACCGGTGTCACGGTTGTCTTGGGTGGCCTAGGGGCCCAGTGGCACAGTGGTCTTGGGGGGCTGGGGACCCAGGCTTGGGGCTGGGAGTCCTCAGCACCTCGGGTGAGCAGAGCCATGAGCCCAGAGGCTGTACCCCAGGACTGTGGATAGAGGGGCCACAGGAGGAGCAAGTGAAGACACAGAGGCCACCCACCAGGCACCCCACCGGGACTCCTGCACCCAGCACGGAGCATGACCATCCCCTGCCTGGCGTCAGCCTGCACCTCCCCAGGACACGGCTGTGGCAGAAGAGCCAAGAACATTCTAGAAGAATGTTCTAGAAGGCCTTGAAAGCCCATCAGACTCTCCCTGGTTGCAGGTGGTAATTTCTAATGCGAGTCTTCAAAATGCCTGCACCCTGTGACCTGGCAATTCTCCTAGAACTTCATCCCCAAGAAAACCCGAAATAAACGAGAGTTCGAGCCTGGACACCGCCCTGGTGTGTTCACGGGGCTGGGGCTGGGGCAGGGGCCTGGGTCATCTCTGCCAGCGAGGCCCAGCGCCGGCACAGCGCAGCCCCCAGCTGCCTCACCTTGGAGTGGTAGGCCGCGGAGTTCTTGGCCACGGCGCACTGCTTCTCCACCAGGAAGCAGAAACGCCTGCGCTCCTCTGTCAGTGCGGTCTTGTAGCCATCGGACACGTAATTCTCCAGCTCGCCCTGCTTGTTGCTGATGGCGTCGATGTACTGTGGAGGGAAAGGGAGAAAGGCTCAGCCAGCGGCGGAAGGATGCCTGTCAGGACCGGTTTGGGGCAGCCCCACGGACTCAGTCAAAGGACATGTCTCATTCGTGCAGAGCAGCTGGAAACAAAACAGCATCTGTGGCCACTCAGGAGACAACCGCACCCCCAGGAGGCTTCAGCTGCCCTGGGACCACTCAGGAGACGCCCGATGGCCACATCCCCGGAAGGCTTCACTGCCCCAGGACCACTCTTGGTGAGTGGAGGGTGCTGCCTCCAGCGGGATGCTCTGGCAGGGGGCCGGCCTCATCTCCTCAGGGCTCCCGCTGTGGGGTGGGGTCGTGTGCACCTCCCTGTGGCCAAGGCACAGAAGCCTGGGTGTGGATACGCCCCAGCTCCATGGGCCCCAGGACAGCTTCTTGGTCTTCCCCTATTGCCTGGAGAACTCTCACGTGTGCCTCTGCCTCCAGGGCCCCTCCATCTCAGCCATCTCAGCCCCAGCACGAAAGGCAGGAGGGCTGGAGTCCAGGACACTGGCCAAGGACCCCAGCGAAGCCCTCTCCTGCAGAGGGGACTCCAGGCGCATGTCATCTCCTCTCCCACCCGGCTTGGGCTCTGAATGACCGGGAGCAGGACGCTAAGACATCTGGCCGACTGGTTTCTGGATGAGCGCACACCAAGGGAGAACGTGAGAAGGAAGTAAGTTCACGGGGAGGATCAGACAAGAGGTCACTGAACGGAGACTAGGAGCCCAGAAAGCAAGACCAGCGTCCACGGGGACAGCAAGGTCAGATCCACAGGCCACGCCTTTCGGAACAGGGTGTGCCCAGGTGAGGGGCCAGCACAGAACCAGGAATGAGGAGTAGGCCTGATTGCTGCCCTTCCACCTTGGAGCTGCTTGAGTGCCCACCTGGGTGTCCCCGTGGGATGGGGGGACACGGAGAATGCGTCCCGGACAAACGCGGAAGCTTTGGAAACCCCCTCAGCCCTGGCAGGTGCTCTTGGGCACAGGAAAGACAGGTAGTCAAGTCAGACCCTAGAACCAGGGGCAGCCAACAGGCAGTCCCCACCCTGACCCGGTGGTCAGCCCCTCTGCAGCCCTTGCAGCTGTGGCCCTGGCTCTCACCATGGTGACTGTCAGGTCTTGGCCACTCTGTGCTTCTTGGTGGACACACAGTCCTCCCAGAAAGGGTTCCAGCCAAAACGACAGAAACTCCTCCAGCCAAAATGATTTCTCCAAAAGGAAAACTGAGTCTCAACCTGATAGAACCTCCAGATCCAGCTACTGATTCTGAACACACCAGGACGGGGGGTACCAGAGCTTCAGTTTGGGAAGATGGAAAGTTCTGGAGATGGATGGCGATGATCACACAACCACATGAATGCACTAATGCCGCTGAACTGTGCACTTAAAAATAGTTACCGTGGTCAACTGTATTAGTTACGTGTATTTTATCACAATTTAAAAAACTCTTTAAAAGAAGTAGTGCAAGCAAAACCAGACCAAGAGACTGTAGCTGAGCCCAGGCCTCTCCAACGTGAGCCTCAGGAGGAAACTGGAGAGGGGGAGTTTGGGGGATAGAGTGGGGAAGAAGCTGAGGGCGGCCGCTGCCTCCCAGGCCCCGGACCGTGCTCCCATCCTGGGCAGAGGCGCCTCCCAGCCTGCCCATGGGTACAGGGCTTGCTGTATGACTCACCTGGCCAACAGGGCTGTGCGTGGAAGTGACAGGCCCAAACCCCAGGGCTCTCTGCCTCTGTCCCTCCGGGAGAAGCATGCCTCCCCATCCCCCGCCGGCCCCTCCATGACCCCAGCTGGCAGATCATGTGCCTGAGGTCTGGGGCAGTGCGTGACACCACAGCCCTATGGCACAGATGACACTCGGCACCCGGGGTTCCCGATTCCAGAACCCCAGCCCGACAGTGGGAGGGCTCGACTGGGACCCTGGATGTCAACCACTCTCTGGTTTTGTAGGCTGGAAACTTTCCGTCCCAAAACGCTGATGAGGCTGTGGGTGGCTGGTGAGGGCGAGGGAGGAGCACCCAAGGCACAGACCCTGTCCCCAGGGACACCCCCAGGCCCCTCCTGGGTGGCCGCAGGGGGCTAGCTGCTTTAGCAGGGAGCCAGCTTCTCCTCTGCCAGGAAGGTCTTTCCAGCTCTCCTGTCTCGCCTCTCCTCCTGTGCCTACCTGCCTTCGGCTGAGCCCCTACCGGCCTAAGGCAGACCCTCCACAGCAGGACTCAGACCCCCCGTCCACCGGGATCGCCCGTCAAGGAGTGGTCAGTTCAGAATCGGCTCTTAAGAAGATGCGGCTTCCGCAAGGGGGCGGCCTCCCCCGCCTGACTCAGCCTCTCGCCGCCCCGCCTACAGCTCTGACTCAGCGTGGGTGGGCAGCGCCGGGCCGGGTGGGTGGCGGGGAGGGGA
Source organism: Hylobates moloch (assembly GCF_009828535.3). Taxonomy (NCBI): domain Eukaryota; kingdom Metazoa; phylum Chordata; class Mammalia; order Primates; family Hylobatidae; genus Hylobates; species Hylobates moloch. The sequence continues at coordinate 6,963,858 of NW_026652290.1, read as the reverse complement.
GCGGAGCAGCCTGTTCCCTCGCTGCCTACCCCCGCAAGCCTCCACTACAGGGGTGAGAACCAGCCTGGTGGGGTGTGGGTCAGTCCCAGCGCTACCACCGGCTCTGCCTGCTGGCCAGTGTGAGCAGACCATGCTGTCCCCAAGACCAGAGCCTGCCCAGCCACATCCCCCAACACGGAGCCTGGCGCTCCCCTGCCCTTGCAGCTCACCTTGCTTTCCCACACTAAACCCCACCTGCCCCTCAAAACAACGGGCTTGCTACTCCTATCCCCAATAGGCTTGACCCTCCAGAGGCGCTGCAGGGCCTGGCCACAGGGTCACCCAAAGGGGACCTGAGATGGCATTTGGGAAGTGAGAAGTTTGATCACAGGTGAGAGGCCCTGCAAGGCAGCCTTAAGCAGACTTTCCAGCAAGCTCTGCTCCACGCTGAGGCCTCTGCCGCCAACCCCTCCTCTCCTTTCTCCTTCTCCTCCTCCTTCTCCATTTTCTCCTCCTCCTCCACCTCCTTCTCCTCCTCCACTTTCTCCTCCTCCTCCTCCACTTTCTCCTCCTCCTCCTCCACTTTCTCCTCCTCCTCCTCCACTTTCTCCTCCTCCTCTACTTTCTCCTCCTTCTCCTCCTCCACTTTCTCCTCCTCCTCCACAGCTGGAGCACAAAGTACTTTTCCTCTGGTTACGCAACATGCACCTACCAGGGCTTCCTGCTCCTGCTCCTGCTCCCAAGAACCTCCAGTAACCTCTAAAGCTCCTTCTCCAGGAAGGGGCGGAGTGGGGCAGCCAGATTCGGGGGTACCCTGGGGCCTGGGTAGGGCATGATGGCCGTGGCCAGGACGCCACGCTGCAGCCATGGAGGAGGACACCTGAGCCTGCTGTGCTGCAGCCTCAGCCTGGCTGCTGGACTCCTTTCCCGACCTTCAAGATCAAAGGGACTGGGTGGGGAGGGCGTGCTCCGTGAAACAGGTGGGCTTGTGCACAGAGGGGCCTGGAGATGAGCACCCACCCATGCCCCTGCAACACCACTCAGAGCAACACCCAGGCCTGTTCCAAGGCTGCCTGCAGGGTCCTGCCCGCTCCTCCTCCAGGGAATGCCAGGGATGCTGGGGTGCGCCTCCAGGTTCTGAGTGGCCTGTGATGGAGGTGCCTGCTTTGGACCCCGACCTCATGCACAGCAGAGAGCTATTTGATGCCCAGAACCCCTTAAGTGGGGCAGCCTCAGGAATGTATGTGAGGTTCCATGGAGAAACTCCCAACGCACCCCATCATGAGGATTCTGTGCCCTCCCTGGGGACTTTTCTAGCGGTGGCCGGCCCGATGAGCATGGTGGGCAGAGAGCTCAGGGCCAGAGAGCACTCAGCAGGAGATCCGACGCCCGGCAAAAGAAACTGAGGCACTGAGAGAAGGCAGGCCCGGGGGGCTGCCCAGAGCCACGGCCTCTGCGCGGGTTGCTGTCTAAACAGGACTCGGGGGAAGAGAAGGTGCTGCTTGGAGCGGTCACCCCAGGACAGCAGTGTAAACTAGGCTGCAGGGCCCCCTGGGTCTCCTCACCCTGAGAACGGCACCTTCCAAACTGAGGCCCCAGGAGCCGCTCCGGCTGCCCACCCTACAGGCGGTTTCTGGGTTTCCAGGCTACAGTACTTTCTCACGCTCATGCTTGGTCCCCCGGGGGAGAGTACAGCCAGGGCCACTGGCCTCATTAGCCGGGTACGGCAGCCTCCCTGGCCGGAGAGAAAGTTGGCGTTTTATTTTTAAGGCTTCCACTTACTCAAAGGAGCCCTGTAAATGGCTGGGAGTGGCACACAGGTCACAAGAGAAACCCACGGGAAGTCGGGGGAGACACAGAAAGTACGGCTGCACGGTGCTCTGGCAGAGCCCCTCCAAATCCTGGGGACAGGGAGGAGCGATGTTCCCAGAGCTGCAAGGCAGCTCCCGAGGGACATCCTGAGGGACAGGAGGAGCTGACACCTCCTGCCTCGGAGCCCCTACATGAGCATCCGGCTATGGCGGAGCCTGAGTCAGCGCGTGACAGGCGGCTGCCACTCTGTCTAGGAACGACAGCTGCCTCTCCTCACCTCCTTTTCCAGGACACTAACTCCTCATACAGAGAGGCCACGACAGTGCAGGGCAGATCCTGGAAATCTAGGCCAGGCAGGAGCTTCACCACACAAGGGGCCGGTGCGGGGACGGGGAGGAGAGGAGGTGGCAGCCAGCGCTGCAGGGCCCGGCCAACTCTGACCTGCTGTTGGACGGGGATGACCTATATGGGGCACGTCCGAGCTGTGTGGAAAGTGCAGAGGACAGAGCACGGTCTGGTCTGCACCTCCAACCTGGCAGCCGGCCATTACAACGGCCCTGAGCCTGCCCCATGGGCAGGCAGTCCCAGCGGCTGGCCCCCTCCAGTCCCCGCCCGCCGCTGAGCCACCGGCTGCGTGCTTAGCTGGGTGCCATGGTGACGGCACTATGGAAACACCCAGCTGAAAGCATTTAAGACCCACAAAATGCTCCCACTTAGTCACCCTGGGCTGAACAGCCCCGTGATCAGAGAAGACAAAAGTGATCAGAACACATCTCTCCTCTCCGCAGCATGCAGTGACTCAGAGTGGGGGAGGGGCATTCCAGAAAAAACCAAGGCGGCTTTGGTTTACCTCATCCGCCAAGGCTGCTGCAGCTTTCCCACGTTCCTTAAAAATTGCATGCGGCGCCCCCAGGTCCCCTGCAGCATATGAATGAGAACGTAATTCTTGGCCTTCAGCTGTCACCATGGGTAACACTTACTCGAAAGGATGCGGCTGCGGACCGGTCAGCTGTGGTGTGTGGGGTGAGAATCAGGTGCCCCAAGTAGCACATGGTCACTGGCCACCTGCAGGCTGCAGCCAGTGGCTGCTCCAAAACCCACTGACCAGGCCTCCTAGGCTGATGGGCACGGTACCCAGGCAGAGAAGGGAGGGCGGCGTGGCAGGTGGTTAAGGAGACGGGAGGACCCTTAAATCTCAGGCTGAACACACGTGCTCTGAGCAAGACCCGGGCTGGGCTGAGCAGAGGGTGAGCCGCACCCTCTGGCCCCAGTGGCAGGTGGAAGAGCTGGTCATTCCACTCCCCGAGGAAGGCATTACAGGAAGATCCTCAGGAAGGGAACAGTGCCACTTTGGCAGGATCAGGGATCCATGAGCCCTGAGGGTCCCCATTTTCCTGGGAAAAAGGCCCAGAGCTTTCAGCAGATTGGCAAGGGGTGCCCAGGAACAACAGGTCCCAACAGACCCACAGCTTGGTATTGCGATGGACAGTCTGGTGAGCACATGCCCGCGGGCACAGGAGACAGCAGGCTGCTTCTGTCCACGCTGGTGGGCTAGATGCACAAACAGGCTGGAGGACCGCAGACCAAGCTGTCCCCAAGACCCAGCAAAGGGGTGGCCAGATACAGGAGAAGTGGGGGCTAAGATGCCCGAGTGGCCCAGCCCTGAGGCTTGGGGAAGCAGAGTGCCCGACCCCTGGCTGCCCCGGTCCCGGGGACACTGAGGGTCCCTGCAGATGCAGAAGGCCTGAGAAGGCTCCGTGGCTCCTGACGCTCCTGCTTTTCCTGGTGAGGACCCCTCAGTGATGTTACTCCAGAGAAACAGCGCCACACGGCTGTCCTCACGGGGGGGCTGTCCACAGACAGCCTTTGGCCTGAAGAGCTTTGCGAAAACGAGGATGGGCTTCACCTCCCCTGCACGTCGCCAGACTCCACGCTGGCGATCACTGGCCCTGGTATTATCTTCTCTGAAGATCTGAACGAGGGTGCTTTGTCTCTGCTGTGTTAATTATACACCCCTTTAAATAGCACGCATCTCTCCCCTTTCTCAGACCTCAATCCAGGCTATAGGCCTGGCACACCCAGAGACAGGGGGCAGTCGGAGGGGGGATCCTGGGGGCACCAATGCCCCCCACCGGCCCCCTGCATTACAGTGAGCAGAGCACCAGTGCCACTTCCCAGGACCCCCACGATGATCCTGCAGGTGCTACAGAGCCCCCATGGTCTCTGGGAGGCAGTACCCCCAGGAATGCAGGGCCATCTCTCCCTCCTCACTCACGACCGGCCAGCGAGGGCTGCACCTGCCTCACCTGCCTCCTCCATCATCTCAGAAAGGGAACAGGGGAAGGTGACCCAGCAGAAACCCTGGCTCTCCTTGTAGCCCCAGGCATCTCTGTCCAGAAAAGCCCCAGGAGGTGGTGAGTGGACAGGGCAGTGCTGCCCCCCTCTGCAGCAGCAGTTTCAGGCCGCTGAGGAAGCCTCCAGAGCTGGCTGAGCAGGGTCGTCCCAGGGCCAGCGGGTCAAGCCCATGCCCAGTGCGATTCTGAGCAGGGGCCTGGCCTGCCCCACACCACTCCCAGCCTGAGCACCGACTTTTGAGGCCCCAACACTGCTCGGGTCTCGGCTGCCCCAGCCTCAGTGCACACGGGTTAGGAAGGACAAGTTGCATCCAGTGGGCTGGGGCTCCCTCCCCACACTCAGGTCCTCGTGCCCACAGCCCAGCCCAGGCAGTGGGTGGGCCACTCCCCTCCCACCCTGGGTTAAAGATGCAGGATGGGGCATGTGGACACGTCCCCTGGGCCCTGCTCCCTGCCCCCGAGGGGTGGGCACAGGCTGGGCTCTGCTCTCGGCCCCATTCCGGGCCCTGTGGACACGGCCACACCCCGCTGTTCTAAGGAGGAGCTGGACCAGGCTGTGACCACGCCTGGCAGACACACTGATAAACCCACAGAGAAGGTGTCCTCTGCCCCAGTGTGTCCACCATGCCTCGTGTGGTGTGGAGAATATTCCCTCCACGCGGATGGGCACGTCTGTCAGCATCTGGCCCAGCAAACGTGACAATGACCACAGTCCTGGGGAGTGAAGGTGCCGCTGCCCAAGGCCGCCAGGGCGGTGCTCCAGGCCGTGCCCCCTTACATAAAGCTCTCCCGTCCTAGTTAACAAAACGCCCCAAATGCTTCCTAACTCCAGTGCCCTGACCTATAACTAAAATTACTTCTTTTCATGGAAATCCCAAAACACCATCTCAATTACAAGCAGTTCCTGAACAACGGGAGGCCCCCCGGCCCAGCCCCGCTCAAGGGCACCCTGGCAGGCAGGCAGAGAAACCCACTCTGCCTGCCTCTCTGGGGCAGGGCCTGGCCAACCTCAAGCCCACCCCTCCCTGCAGCGCCACCTCTGCCCCCAGGGCCTGTGTGGTGTATCCCTGGTTCAGCTCAGGCTGCAGGCCTGGCCACTGCCACATGATGAGTCTGGCAGGGCGCGTCGGGGGCCTCGGCCTCATGGGCACCCGGGAGCATAAAGCTGCCCCTCACACGTGCCGTGGGCCCAGCCTTGCTGCCTGGCAGCCTCACAGCTCCCAGGAGCCTGGGGCTCTGCACACATGCAGCTCAGGTGGGGTGCAGCTGGCGCCAGGTTTCTGAGCCCACCAGGGACCCCAGCAATCACTTTGAGACACCCAGCTCTTGGGTCGCCAAGGGAACCCACATCTGACAATGACACAGCACACTACACCCCCAAAGACCAGAGTCAGGCACCAGTCACCACCTCCCCTTCATCAGTGGCAGCTGAGGTGGGGGGCCCTGTGGACGGGGGCACTCGTCCAGCCCACGGAGCTCCCTAAAACAGCCTCCACCCACATGCACTGCCCACTCGGCTGCACCACCGGCCAGGCCCCGGCCAGCTCTAGGCTGCCAGGTGAGGGACATGCAGGGCCAGAGACCCCGGGGGCACTAAAGAGTCTCCAAGAAGAGTCTCCAAGGGAAAGGCCTCTGTGGCAGGGGCAGCTTGGGAACCGCAGGGAGGCCTCTGCTTCTCTCTACACACACCCCTGGCTGGACACTGGCTTCAGGCCACCCTTCCATGGGGTCACTTCCACTTCCAGCAGTCCAGCTGCCCCCTCCTGCCCGCTCAAGAAAGCAGCCCCAGGAGCCCGAATGGGCCAGACTCCTGCCCCGCACCCCAACGGCGTGTGGACACATCTGCCTCTCTCAGGGTCTTCAGGACAGGGGACAACTGCTACGGTCGCCAGTGACCCCACAGGGCACACACTGGAGGCAGCTGGAAGAGCTGGGGGCAGACAGGTCCAGGGACCGAGGCAGGGATCTCCAGGGTGGCACCATGAACTATACTCTCTGGGTAGACACCCCCGGGCTGCCCCCAGCGTAGGGTGCAACTACTGGGCCGGTCTGTAGAACAGCTGGGAAGCAACCAACTGCTTTAGGAATGGAGAGGCCAGTGAAGAGGCCTCTACTTCCCCCAAGAGTACTTCCAACAGGCTCTTTCCCTGCGACCACCAGGACCCTCGGTGACATCCTAGGCCCCAGGACAGTAGCCCCTGCAAGGCAAGCTAGGAGTGAGGGACAGCTAGGAGGCCTGTGGGGTGGGGCGGGGCCACATAAGTGGGGGTGGGGTGCACTGGAGGGGCGGGGCCTCCTGCACCAAGGGGTGGGTCCACACAAGTGGGGGTGGGGCCACACAAGTGGGGGTGGGGCCACATGAATGAGGGCGGGGTAGAGTGCACTGGAGGGGCGGGGCTGCACATGAGTAGGTGGGGCCAGCCAGCCCAGTTCCCCAGCCCAGGGTGCTTCCTCTCTTCAGAAGTGGAGAGGACACGCAACAGCTGGGCCCCCAGCGGCCACACCCTAAAGTAGAAGTCCAACAGAGCCCGCTGGCCGGGTTTGCAAAGGCAATGGGAACCAGCAGGAACAGCCCTGGGTGGCAAGGGGCCTGGAGCAGTGGGGCCAGCAGCACATCCCAGCCAGACAGCCCGGCACTCACCCCAGGACTCACCCCAGGATGGTGGCCGCAGCCTCCCCGCAGCTGGGAGGGCGTACACAGCCACATACCAAGTGCCCCACCCCTTCAAACTCAGATGGGGCTGGGGATGCTGACGGCTCCCAGGCCTGGCCTCCTGGCCTTCCAGGCCACTGAGGAGCAGAAAGCACACCAGGGTGTGGCTCCCTCTATTTCCCACCCCAAAATGTTGTTTTGAAATCACTTAGCACTTACTAGTTATCCACTGCCTGACCAGCTTGTGCTTGGGACCAAGTGGGACGCAGGAGAAATGAGACCTAGCCCTAGAGGGAACTTGGTGACTTGGGAAAAATCACAAAAATAAAACATCTGTGTGATTAAGAGTTGCAGCCCCGTCTCCCGTTAACAGAGGAAGGAGGTGGATGGGGAGGAGCAGAGGCGGAGGTCGGTCCAGGAGAGCCCCCACGCAGGCACTGTGAGAAGGTTGACATCAGCTTGTCCTGGCCCCACAGCCCTTCCTGTCAGTGCTCAGAAGAGGGAGAAAGGCAGGACATTCCCCCTCACAAATGGGGAAACTGAGGCTCAGAGAAGCTCTGGGGCTTGCTGTGGCTACGTGACCCATAAGGGACAGAGCCGGATCCACGCCTAAGCCTGACACCAGGGCCTTGAGGCTGTGCCCAGGTGGGGACAGGCCAGCCTGGGGCCACCCACAGGTCCCCTGGTGAGTGGGGAGGAGCAGCTGCAAGTTCTGGAGAAAGGAGGCTGCTCAGCCAGGGCTGGGGAGCCACGGCAGGGCCCCTGGGACCTGGGAAGAAAGACCAGCACCACACATCTCCCAGGAGGGGCCTGGGAGGCCGGGAAGATGAGGCTCGCCAAGCGTCTCTGTACCGGGTGGCAGAGGCCTTTCCAAGGGGGCCACTGGGCCACCCTCACCTCACACCCACTGCAACCTCCATCTACCATGCGCTTCAGGGCCCTGCCTGCCCTCCCCGCCCACATGGCCCCTGCCCAGACCCACTCACAGGTGCTGGGGGGGACCATTTGCATCGGCAACTCGCAGCCACAGATGGGAATGCTACCCTCATTCCTGACCCTGCCGGGCTCCTGGTTCTGGCCCAGCAGGATGCAGACAGCCTGGAAGGCCACGACCCCCTCCCCCTCCCCCTTCCCAGGCCTGCCCTCCTGCAGACGAGGGGGACTTCGTGACGACTGTGGCAGCCGTTGGGTGTCCCCCACCTGAGAAACAGGTGTTGTGGCTTACTCCCAAAACTGGGTCACCTGGCTTACCATGAAAGGGCACTCAAGGGGCCCCAGGGTGAGCCCAGCCACCAGCCACCTTAGTTCTGTTGTCAAATGTTTCGCAGTCAGCGCCTGGGGCACCCACTGGCGGCCCCTTGCCCAGACCGTGGACCACAGTGCTGAGGCAGGGCCAAGGCCCCTCGAGTCACTGCCAGGTCCAGCCCCCTGTGGCTGTGAATCAGGTGACCCTCGGGCCAGTCAATGCAAGGTCCACTGAGGCACTGGAGGTGGCTTGCAGCCCCCATGAGAACAGAAGGGACCTGCCTCCAGGGCCCCTGAGGCACCAACATGGTCCCCCAACAGACCCCAAGTGCCAGAACATGCAGCAAACAAACAGACCGGCCATCAGCAAGGAGAAGGTCCTCCAAAACCCCTGTGCAGGACGGGCTTGAGGACCTGGCTGCGCACACACAGCCTTGGAATTAAATCCCACCACCCGGGGCCCACGGCAGAGCAACGTGGAGGGCAGGCGGAGGCCAGGTGTGTGGTCAGGGCCCTCTTGAAGAGGCCTGGCAGTGGGATGCAGGGCACCTGGAAACCAGGGAGCTGGTGGAGCAGGGCCAGAATGACTGTGTGGGGGCCTCAGGCCTCTGGCTCCAGCCTGCAAGGAGGGATGGGGAGTGGCTCCGAGAGCCCCCAGCCTCTGCCTCTGCCTGGCCCTATGCTATCCCGCCACCATCCCCAGCTCCCAGCGAGCTCAGCCGCAGGGCAGTACCGGCTGTGCCAGGGAGACAGCTCCGGCCCTGAGCAGGATGGAGCCTCCAGTATCCACACGATGGAACACGGTTTAGCCATGAAAAGGAAGAAAGGCCGACCCCTGACAGTAAGAGGGGAGGAGGCTGGTGCAGGCTACGGCATGATGAGCCTCGAGAACCCTCTGCGCCACATGAGCCACCAGGCACCAAAGGCCGGACACTGTGGGATTCCAGCTACGCAGAATGTCCAGAACAGCGAGTCTATGGAGGCCAATGGCAGGCTGGTGACTGGTGGGGCCAGGGGCCCAGGAGTGACTGCTGATTGGAAAATGCTCTAAAACGGCCTGAGTGATGGATGCACAGCTGCAACCAGTCATAACCACTGGACTGTGCCCGTGAAATGGTGAACTGCTGGTGACGTGAATTATATCTCAATAAGGCTGTTAGCAAAAACCCACAGAGCCTTGAGGGGAGAAGGGAGCTCAAGCTCCTGGACCCCCTGCAGGCAGCTGAGCCCTCAGTGAGCTGGCCTCAGTATCCCCATCCCCAGAACACCAAGCGGGGGACGTTCCCAGGAAAGTCCCCTCTAAGACAAGCTCTCACACCTGGCCCGGGTGCTCAGGGCTGGCTCACACCTGCACTGCCCTGGCCTGCTCGGAGGCGGCTATGGCCCTCCAGGCCACGGGGGCACCGTCCGCTGCTTGTCTTCAGAAAGCAAAGTAGCACAACGTTCCACGGTGGGAAGAAAAAGAAAAACAGACACAGTGTCTACCAACATATACCTATTTCTCCTCCTCAACTCCCTATGCCCACTGCTCAGGTTCTGTTCACAGAAACAGCTCGAGGACGGCTCGCTGCGGCAGCCTCAGGCAGGAATGCTACGGCCACCATGACGGGCCCATCATAGAAAGACCCAGGATCGCAGCTTACCCGGAGTGCAAAACGGAAAGGATCAAAAGACCCATCACAGCTTACCTGGAGTGAAAAACACGATCAAAACAAATGCTGGGGACATGGGAAGAGGTGGCTGGAGAGGGCAGGGCACCCTAGAGAACAGCCTGAGTTGCGTCCCTGCAACCGTGCACCAAGCATGCCTGAGTGGGAGGCTGCAAACAGCAGCGGGCACCTGAGGGACTCCCAGCTCCCCCATATGGCTGTTCCCACAGCCTCTCACTTATTCTTCTCATCCGTCCCTGGCCTAGTCCCGTCCTCTCCTTTGGGGCCGATCCTGCTCCACCAGGCGACCCCACACTGTAAATCTTCCGGCTTGGTCTGCAGAGTATAGGCAGACCTGCTTGGCTTCCCTGCAGTTAAGCAGGGAGCGGGGCACAGGCTCTGAGCAGGAAAAGGCCTCCCAGTCCCACGGCGAGGCCACAGCCACTCAAGAGCACCCACATCCGGCACCAAGGAGACGGTGGCGCACACACACGCAGACACATGCACACGGGCAGGTGTGTGTGGGGCTTGCCAAGGCTTGAAAATCTGACTGCCAGCAGGAAGGGTGCGGCCTGGAGGCCCGGCTTCACCCACAGCCACACCTTGCCCACCCCAGGGTGCAGCCCAGAAGCTTCTACCTGGGTGACTGGCCAGGGGTTTTCCTGATGTTTCCTTTACATACGACTGGGCACCTTGTTTTGTGTTTCATTCTCTTCTGTATCACTATGACCCCAGCAAGTGGGCGAGGGGTTTCTGGATCTGGCCTACGTCAGGTTCTGGTGTACACACATCAGGCCGCGCCTGTCATCAGCCAGGCCATCTTAAGTCCTAGCCCACGCAGCACCGGTGATGCTGGCGGGACGGTCAGAGAAACACCAAAGACACTCCCTCGAGGAACCTGAAGTACCACCTGCCCTTGAGTGGCCAGCCCTGCAGGTGGAGGCCACGACCGCTTAGAGGAACAGACTGGGACCTGACTGCTGGGCAGGGATCGGGAGAACAGAGGTGGGAGGACTCCATTTGGGTTTCTGCTCCTTCAGCCAAGAACCTTTCAGTGACCCTGGGAGGCTGCAGAGAGCAGGACAGAGCCCCATAGGTGGAGCCGACCATCCGCCAGCCTGAGGGCGTCGGGCCCACGGCTCCCGAGGTCTACCAGGGGCACACAGCCTGCCTCTGTCTGATCGCACCTGGGGGGCTGCTGTCCACTCCCTGTGGACGAGGGGGGGCCGAGGGGTGAGCAGTCCCAAGGTGGTGGGAGAAGCACCACAGCGGGGGTGGTGGGCCTACCTGCAGCTCCTTGTCCGAGTACTTCTGAGGATTCTTGCTGCCCTGGCTCTTCTTCCGAAGCTTCTTCAGCTCAGCCTGACACTTGTCCAGGGCGTCGCCTTTGCTCCTTTGCTCAGTCTGGTATTTCTTCAGCGCAGCCTGAGATTCAAACAATGAAACACAAAACCGAGGCCCATGAGCCCAACGCAACGGGGTCCCCTTGGCAGCCCTGCCACTCCCTTCCTGGCTCGCTCTCTGGCTGTGCACGCTCAGCTGCAAATCAGAGTTGGGGAGAGTGCAACCGAAGCCTCAGCCCGACCCCACCCAATCCCATGGCAGCTCTCCGGTTCCCCGAGATGAAAATCAGACTTGGAAAAAGTGGCCGAGGCCCACCCCTCCCGCCCACCACTGAGAGCCAGAGATGACCCTCAAACCCTCAAGCAGTGCCTCAGCCCCGAGCCTTCTTGCCAGTGGACAGGAGTGGCAGTGGGGCAGGACCGGCCAAGAGCCCAGGGAACTGCAGAGGCCAGAGAAGGAGCTCCTGCACTCCCGGGCAGCAGAGTCAGGCACTAGCTTCACCGCAAGCGGCCAAAGCTGGGGCATGGAACCGGGCACGTGGGGCGTCAGAGGCAACGAGTTCACCCACAGGTTGCATGTGGGGCACACCAGGGGCACTCGGTCCCAAATGGACAATAAAGTCAGAGCTGGGGCCCATGTGGACGGGGAGCTTGGGGAAGTGGGAAGCCTTTAGGCCGAGGGAAGGAATGGCAGGCGCTCGGGAGAGCCGGAGCCCAGGCATAGGGCCCCCGCAGGCATGGCCAGGGTGCACTTACACTCAGATACCTGGAGTCCAGCTCCACCTTCTGCTCCAGCTGCGTGAGCAGCTCGTTGTGAAAAGACTTCAGCTGGACATGGAGAGAAAACACATCAGCCGTCAGCTCCAACACATGGACCCGGAACAGGCGGCGGGGCAGGGCTAGAGCGGATGGTCATGAGACACCAGGTGTCCTGGCTGTGCAGGAGGAGCCCCCTCCCCGATTGATGAGCTGTGGCCCTGCATGGCCGGGTGCACCCTCTGGAGCCAGGGGGCGAGTGCTGAACAGGAGTCTGGAACGTCGGACAATCTTGCCTCCAATAGCCACAAGGGCTCCGCTTCCCACAAGGGAAACAAACGGCCATCCCCTCCTTCCTCTGCTGTCCCATGCTGGGGACCACTGCGACACAGGCTGAGAGGTCGCAGGGCCCATGGGCCTGAACTGACACCAGGGTCGGACCCCCAGCTTTAGACAGGATGCTGCAAACCAGCCGCCAGCAACGTGCTCTGGTTGTGTGGGGTCTGCCTCTGCCTACAGTCGGAGAGGCCAGGGGAAGTCTGCCTTGCGGCCTTGTGAACCGCAGGAGCGGGGTCTGGCTGGAGCTGCGATCCGGACTCTCCCTGGAGCCCAGCGTGTCGTGGCTGGCCGTTGCGGCCAGTGAAGCATGCGGCCCCGGTCTGGCCTGTGCCCTTTTCTCCGACGTCCTCCTTCGAGTGTGACTTGTGTCCTGAGCCAGGGTCCCTCCCTGCCTCTGAGTGTGGCTGGACAACTCGGACTATCCCCAAGTGGACACACGGCCAAGGTGTGGCGCCAGCTCTCCCGTCGTGCCTGCCCCTCCTCGCAGGGCCACGCTGGGGATGGACTCACCATTTCTTCCAGCTGATTCTGGATCTGCCTGTGGACTTCAGCCATCTGGAAGAGAACGTCTCCTGGGAAGCAGAACAGCAGAAGGAAGGGGTGGGAGTCAGGTGCTCGCAGTCACCACCGTCATCCCACTCTGGGCTGACAGCCACCCAGGGAAGCCCTGCGACCACAGGCAGCAGGGCCCCAGGGGTGTCAGGGCCAGAAGGGAGGGCGGAGAGGGGACACCAAGAGGAAACAGAAAATTCTAGAATGAGAAGGGACTCCAGACCTCAAATGCACAGCACGCCTGGCATCTTTGGGAGGGAACTTGAGTCTCTGCAAAGGCAAGAGACAGGAAGAGCCCGTGTGTGCCTCACCCCAGGCGTGACAGTGAGTGACAGTGAGCGCAAACACGCGTCTTCACACGCATCCGACTCTCGTTCGCAGAGACCCAAGAGCTCCGAAACTCCTACCTCAGGCCAGGCGGATGGTCTGCTGACCCCACACCACAGCGCACAAACCTCCTCCGGGGGACACCCGTGGGCACGCGCGGGGCACAGGCCTCTCTGACTCCAAGATGCCTCACTACCCAGGCTGCAGACCCACAGCACCTCTGAGCCCTTCACCCAACATCTCTGCTTTGAGCCCCAGAGGAGTGTGGTGGTCTGAGGGGGCCTGGCCCCATGGGATCGGATCACCAGGCAGCCACCTGGTGCACGCAGGCCTGGGCTCACCTTGCCATCGCTGAGGGCCCTGGGGACACACGGGTAGCGCTTGGGGACACTGATGTCTCCTCGGCCCATGTGCAAAATGCAGATTAAGAAATCAAAATCGTGGCAGCACAGGGTAAGTGGTCAGAGGCCTTTTGCAGCCTGGACATCAACAAGACCCAGCTCAAGTCCACCTGCAGGGGGGCAGCCCCAGAGGCGCAGGTGTCTGGGCTACCCTGATGTGGGTCTGAGCCCCCCACTCTATAAGGGCCTCACCACACTGCTGCATCCCCACCCGCTTCCACCAAAGACGGGGGCACAGAGAGAGGAGCTGAGGGGCCGAGGCCTCGAAGACAGGAGCACGGCCCACTTCCTTTTCACCCAGATGTTTCCCACCTTCCTCTGCCAAAGCTCCGGCGGAGCTGTGATCCCATTTGAGGCGTGACCACCAAGGCCAGCAGGCGTGACCACACCACCAGCCCACGGGGCTGGCTAGCCGTCCCCAGAAGCCCCCACAGAGTGCAGCCAACCTGGGTTCCAGGACCCAGCCCTGACACTCATCAGCAGAGCCCGAGACCCACCCCCATGAGCATCACATGGGACAGGAGCATGCCACAGCCCCTCAGGGCTGTCCTCCTGCCAACCCCGGAGTTGGTACGAAAGACCCAGCCCTGCGGAAAATGGCTCCATTTCCTTGTCTGCAGAGGAGGGGCTGGAACTGGGTGGTCTGGCCCCCGTGCTCCTTTGATGGACAAATATTTGCTGAGCTACCGTTTCCAGTGCCAGGCACTGACCACGTGCTGCAGACACAAACAGAGCAGGAGGGCCGTCCCTGATGCCGAAGGGTCACTCTCGAGTGATCCCTGTCTCTCCCTGAAGGGCTGCCTGAAGCAGGATTTTCCTCCTCTGCTCACGGCCAGGCCACTGCCGGTCCCACGCCCCAGAGGGTCCTCTCGCTCCAGCGAGCAGAGCCCCGACTAGGATCCCCCAGTGCCCAACAAGGTCAGCCAGAAACCAGAGCAAGGCCCCCGGCGACAGGCAGGAAGCCCTAACCGGGCGACGCTGCCTCCCAGGACCACGGCTGGGCTGGCCTTGGGTCACTTCCCCTCCCCAAAGCACAGCTGAGTCTGGGAGAGGAAGCCTCTCCGGGTCCTCTTGCCCTTCCAGGAGCTGCGGGGTTCTTCTCACCATGACCACAGATCCTCTGAGCACTGACCAGGGCCAGGTGCTTCACAGATGTACCTCCCTTTAATCAGCACAACCCACAAGGCCGCCCAGATGAGCAGACAGAGTAGGCCACGTCAGTGGCTGGTGAGTGACCGCAAAGCCAGGGCCCAACCGCCTGTGCCAGCCTCCACCTCACAGCCACGCCCTCCTCCCAGGTCAGCACACACGGGGCTGCCTCTCGAGCTGTCCCAGGAATCTCAGGCACCTCCTCGCCACCCAGACTCCCAAGTCATTCCCGCCCTCATGCTGGCAACTGCCGGGCCTGTTCCCAAAGCCAAACGCTCTGTGTCAGGGGCACAGATTTCTGTGGAGGGAGAAGAAGAAAGGGATTCATGCAACCCTGAGGGGGCCCAGAGGTGACAGTCACCTGGCTCCTGTGATACATGTCCCGCTAAAAGTAGTACTAGGCCTGGCTGCTTCTCCAGAGAACAGTGCGCAGGGCTGGCAGGACCCCATCCACCGTAGGGCAGGGGTGGGGGACGCACAGAGCCCCGGGCTTGGCTTCCCTTTCTGGGAAGATACGGAAGGCCTGCCTGGCACACAGTTGCTCACCCTCCGCGTGCGAAGATGACGCACCTGGGCCTGGCCACCGTGAAGAGGGGTTCAGCGTGAGGAAAGCAGCCCCTGCAGACCCTGGGGAGGCATCACGTATGTGTGCGCGTGCATGTCTACCTATGTGAGTGGCACGTGCAAGCGTGAACCGTACACAGGTGTGCTTATGCCGGTGAGCATGTGTGTGTGGCTGTGTGTGCCTGGCCATGACCCAAGTCTCCCTCCACTCTCACAGCCGCCCTGGATGCCGCTACCTGCTCTGGCCACAACCATGGGGCTCACGGGGACCACGGGTGGGTCATGCTGGGTCAGTCTCCAGGACCACGCTGGCCCCAGGGCCAGGAGGGAGCAGGAGAGGCAGACACAGACCCCAGAGCCCAGGCCCTGCCACACACAAATCATCTACGAAGCGCCCTGGCACACCCAGTACCTCCATGGACGCCGGCCCCAGCCCTAGCCCAGGGTCCTGCCTCTCCCTGGAAGTCACTCACTGACTCCAACCATGGGTGGGACTGCCTGGTGCCCGCTGTGTAGCCCTGCGGAGTGGGGCAGGGCCCAGCGATGGCCCCCCGGGGCTGCACTGCGGTCAGGAGGGAGCTGGCACCACTGTGGTGGCCTCTCACAGTCGGGATGAAGTCGAGACCTCTGGGGATCAGCGGCAAACCACACAGACGGGTGGGGTGGGGGCAAGTCTAAGGTTTACCAGCCTCGGCAGGAGAGGACGTGGGCCCTACCCCAGGCTCACTCGACCCAGGGTTCAAGGTGCACAGGGAAGGGGGCAAGGACAAAAGGGGACAGAATTTGGTGTAAAGGAGCCTGGCTGAAGGGAAGCCACTTGGACGTGAGCAGGCGCTGCCCAGGGTAGGGGAGGAGACGGGAGCATGGCCGGCAGCACAGACCCTACGAGAGAGGGAACCCCAGCTAGGGCTGGCACAGGCCCACGGCCACATGGCCCCTCCACCATCCACTCTGGGTGGCCAGAATGCTGCCGGCCTGGCAGGACACCATCCTGCGAGCCGAGAACAGCAGACGCAGGAAGCCTCAGGCGGGGGCAGACTGCCCCGAGCTCAGGAGCAGAATGAGGAAGCCTGAGACGGTGGGAGCCCGGGGGAGGCAGCTCCAGGGCTCCTCGTGCTTCTCGGCATTCTTTGGCGTCCTATAAATTCCCAGGATGGACGCCACGACCTCTGAGCTCAGGAAGCCGCCAGGGAACTGTCCTGCGGTTTTCATGGTGTTCCTGTGACTAAGGATCCTGGATCCACCTCCCAGCTCTCGGGCCCCTTGGACATTGGGAACTGGCTTCAGCTGAGTTGGGGTGGCAGGTGACAACAGGCACGAGGTCTGGCCTGAGAGTAGGAACTCACCCAAGCCTGTGCCCCGGCCAGTACTCCCTCAGCCCTGAGTGTCCACACACACCCAGCCTTCTCGAGGTCACCGGCCCCCTATCCTGGGGTGGGGGCCAGCAAGTTCACAAAGAGGTGAAGCAAAAGGCCCGAGACAACTCAGCTGAACTCTGCAGGGCTCTTGCCATATTCTATTTTTTTTTATTTTTTGAGATGGGGTCTCACTATGTCACCCAGGCTGGTCTCTAACTCCTAGGTTTATGTGATCCTCCCGCCTCAGCCTCCCAAATAGCTGGGATCAAAGGCATGCAGCACCGTGCCTGGCTCTCGCCACATTCTGCAGCCCCAAATTATAAGTTAACGTCAAGACTAGATAACAAGCACATGTTCCCTTAAAAGGCTACACACAATGGATTCAAGAGGAACACGTGGAAGACAACATCGAGCAGCAAATCCTTTTTTTTTTTTTACTTTTTATTTTTTGAGATGGAGTCTCACTCTGTCGCCAGGTTGGAGTGCAGTGGCGCAATCTCGGCTCACTGCAAGCTCCGCCTCCCAGGTTCAAGCGATTCTCCTGCCTCAGCCTCCCGAGTAGCTGGGATTACAGGTGCATGCCACCACACCCACCTAATTTTTGTATTTTTAGTAGAGACGGGGTTTCACCATATTGGCCAGGCTGGTCTTGAACTCCTGACCTCGTGATCCGCCCACCTTGGCCTCCCAAAGTGCTGGGATTATAGGCGTGAGCCACCATGCCCAGCAGCAAATCCTTTTAAAAAGGGACTGCTGAATCCAAAAAGAAAGAGTATATGGAGCTTCTCAGGGGGTTCTGGCCAGGTGACGGTCATCACCACCCGCCCGTGCGGCTGCGACACTCAAATGTGCACCCCAGCATCCCCGCCAGCCCGGGCCCCCAGCCCCACACTGTGCAGCTGGCGCGCACGCAGGGGAGGTCCAGGCAAAGCTGCACAGACCAGGCGTGTGCCCGCCCTGAGCTTCGAGCGGCGGCTGCACAGAATCATCCCACGCGTTGAATTTTTAAACTGCATCTTACAAGCAGCTGCAGGAAACCACGTGGGCATGGAGTGTGAATGTGTCCGGCCACCAGCGCTTAACCCCCGGGTTGCCGCAGGCGCCCCAGCCGGAAGTATGAGTATGTGCAGCCGCCCGCGCTTAACCCCCAGGGTGCCAGCTGGAGGGACGGTGCACGTGGAGCACCAGGCCCCTAGGGAATGCCAAGACCCTAAGATCAGCAGTGAGAGGCACCGGTAGGGGCAGTGAGTTCCACTGAGCAACTAAGTCTTGTCCGTGGTTCCCTGTGTCCTTCAGAGGTCTGAAGACGGAGTAGCGGGGGCTCCAGAGCTGTTGAGAGCCTCCCTTGGGGTGAGACGTGAGGCCGTGCGTTCTCAGGCTCCCTCATCTCTTCATCTCTTGACACTCCCTCCCATTCGGTGAGCAGACTTACCCAGGCCCACCCTGCTGAGAGACAGGGTCTGCCAGGCTTCCTAAGCAGCCTCACCTATCAGATGCCATCCACCCACTGGGAAGCCCACGTCTGGTTCACAACACAGGTGGGACCTTAACTCAAAAGACGAGGTTCAAATGTAAGCTGAGTGCCAGTGGGCCAGGGCACACAGCACATGAGCCAGAACAGACCGGCAGAGCAGTCACCATCAGAAAGATCCGGGGATCTGGGGTGTTGGGGGTGATGGACAGCAGGTGGCCACACCTCAGGATGTAGGTGTGGGAGTGCAGCAGTGTCACACCCAGGCTGATGGGTCAGCCAGCTCTGGGCAGCTCACTCCACCGGGCCAGGGCTGCCTAGGGATGCTGAGGAGGGAGGAGGGGGAGGAGCATTGGAGGGCGAGAAAGGGGGCACACGTGGGTGTTATGGGTGATGTGTTTTGTTTGGGACGAAAGTCTAAAAACTACAGTCATCCTGAAAACGAGGCCACTCTTTTTTCAATCGTCTACCAATGCACCGCGATGAGTGAAGCAGCAGCCAGTCCGCACTGGGGTCAATGTGGGCCTCACCCCACCAGCTCTACCTCCACCTCAGATGGGGCGGTCGCCAGGCTAAGAGTGAAACTCGCTCCACGGGACTGACTGTGACCGGAGAGCCCAGCCTCCTATGGACAGGTCTGAGCGCAGCTGACGAGGACAGGGCTGCCTAAAGACCTTGGCTGGGGCCCCTGCTCACTAGCAAGGAAAACAGTGCCTGAGTCAGGTGAGGCTGCGGAGCCCAGGCCCCAGGCATGCCCAGCCAGCATCTTTCTGTCCTCGAGGCGGTTCTGCTTAGGCGCAGCACCTGGCGGAGGGGGCCCTTTCCATCTGCCAAGTCCCCAGCTCCTTTCTGGAGTCCCAGCAGAGATCGGTGAGACCCCACAACAGCCCTTGATCTCTCCTGCAGGCTGAGCCCGGTCTCGCTAGCCCCAGGTCTTACCCCAACCAGCATGGGACTATCACCCCACTTTGCAGGGGAGAGACCTGGCACCCCCACAGCTCAAAGCTAACTTGGGCTGAGCAGGCTGGAGGGCAAACACCCCAAAACTCAGGAGCCCTGAGAGCTTCCACAGGCTGCATCCTCAAGATCTGCTGCCAGCCTGGAGCAGCGGAGAGCACAGCCAGGGAGGAGCGGAGGCTGCAGTACAGGAAGGCAGACGCCTGGCTCCCACCCGAGATGACACCAACAGCCGCATACACGCCCAGCTCCCACCCGAGGCAGCACCCGCACCCACAGCACCCAGCTCCGAGATGGCACCTGCACCC
>NW_026652290.1:6830089-6944631 GCF_009828535.3 Hylobates moloch | reverse complement strand
ACCTGCACCCACAGCACCCAGCTCCGAGATGGCACCTGCACCCACAGTGCCCGGCTCCTACCCAATACAGCACCCGCACCCACAGCACCCAGCTCCAAGATGGCACCTGCACCCACAGTGCCTGGCTCCCACCCAAGATGGCACCCGCACCGGCACCCAGAGCGCCCAGATCCGAGATGGCGCCTCCACCCACAGCACCCGGCTCCCACCCAATACGGCACCCGCACCCACGCCCAGAGCACCCAGCTCCGAGATGGCACCTGCACCCACAGCGCCTGGCTCCCACTCAAGACGGCACCCGCACCTGCACCGAGTGCCCAGCTCCCATCTGAGACGGCACCCTCACCCACAGCGCCCGACTCCTATCTGAGACGGCACCCTCACCCACAGCGCCCGACTCCCATCTGAGATGGCACCCGCACCCACAGCGCCCGACTCCCACCCAAAACGGCACCCACACCTGCACCCGCACCCATGGTGCCTGGCTCGCACCTGAGACGGCACCCGCACCCACAGCCACCCGCATGCTCAGCACCACCAGCCTCAGGACGGGCAGGAAGCCCAAGTATCCGTCCTCCCAGCATTGGACGCTTTGTTTTTTTTTTTAAATTGGGAAAAATTCACATAACAAAATTCACCATTTTTACCTTTTTTTTTTTTTTTTGAGACAGAGTCTCTGTCACCCAGGCTGAAATACAGTGGCACTATCTCAACTCACTGCAACCTCCGCCTCCCGGGTTCAAGCGATTCTCCTGCCTCAGCCTCCCGAGTAGCTGGGACTGCAGATGTGTGCCACCACGCCCGGCTAATTTTTCTATTTTTAGCAGGGACAGGGGGTTTCACTGTGTTGGCCAGGCTGGTCTCAAACTCCTGACCTCAGGTGATCCACCCATCCCGCCCTCCCAAAGTGCTGGGATTACAGGCGTGAGCTGCCGCGCTTGGCTAAGAAATTGGGACTGTGGCCGGTGCGGGGACCGAGTCCGTGACCGTGGCATCGTCAGCATCACGTGCTCACCAATTGAGCCAGCCGACCACCCGGACACTTTCATCACTCCGAAGAGAAACCCATGCCCACCAGGAGTTGCCCCCTAGCTCTAGGAACCAGTCTCACGGCAGCTCTGTGGAGTGGCCTATTCCCAACACTTCCCATCACTGCAATCACACGTGTCCCTCTATGCCTGGCTTTTCTTCCTGGGCACAGTGTCTTCAAGCTCCATCCATGGTGTAGCCTGCCTCAGTCTCCTTGTCTTTTTAGAGACAGGGCTCTCACTCTGTCACCAGGCTGGAGTGCAGTGCCACAATCATGGCTCACTGCTGCCTCCAACTCCTGGGTTCGAGGGATCCTCCGGCTCCAGCCTCTCGAGGAGCGGGGACTACAGGGGTGTGCCACCACGCCCAGATCATTTTTAAGATACTTTTGTAGACATGGGGTCTCACTATGTTGCCCAGTCTGGTCTTGAACTCCTGGGATCAAGTGGACTCCCAAAGTGCTAGGCATTATAGGTGCAAGCGACTGCACCCAGCCCCAGAATGTCCTTTTTTTTTTTTTTTTTTTTTAAGACAGAGACACAGTCTTGTTGTGTTGCCCAGGTGAGTGAGTCCTGAACTCCCAGCCTCAAGTGATCCTCCCATCTTGGCCTCCCAAGGTGCTGGAATGACAGGTATGAGCCACACCCAGCCTGTCCTTCTTTATGGCTGAATACAATTTCGCCCTATGGATACACCAGACGTTTCTGCCGGCATCCACTGAGAGGTGCGGGCTGTTTCCCGTGTGGCCTTTTGTAGCAGTGTTGCTGCAACAACAGCTCTTTCAGAAGCAGCTTCAGGGGATGACAGCCCTGAGCCCCACCTGCACACCATCTGTCTTCCTGATGTGAGTTCTGGAGGTGCTCTCGCCTGCTTAGAGCCGAAATGTCTCCTGGCAAGCAGAGCCCCGGGGAGCAGAGCAAACTGCGGGGTCTCACCCACTGCCAGCACCCTTGACCTTCTGGGAGGCCAGAACGTCAGGGCTCTCTCAAGCATCCTCCACAACCTAGATGGGGCCTCTCTTGATGGAGAGGCGGAGCTCAGTGAGCCCCTCCCAGGTGTCCACCTGCCATCTCCTCTCTGCCCCAGGCTAGACCTGGTCCACAGGGAAGATAAAGCAAGAATGAGTTAAGCTGCAGGTGGTTAAGCTTAAGATGAGTTAAGCTGCAGATGGTAACAGGGATTGATTCTGGAAGGACTGTGCCTCCTGGCAGGACCTGAGACTCAGCACTCCCCCCAGCCAAGGAGCCAGGCCTCTCGGGCTGTACTCTGGGGAGCCTCTGCCTCGCTGCCCCCTGACCCCCGCAGGAGCTGGCTTCTGCCAAACCTCAGGATTACTAGCAAGAGGGAACACCCGGGTGCAGTCACTTCTGCTTCTCTGCCTTATGCATTTTATTCACCACCACTACAAAGAAAAAAAAAAAAATTCCCAGCAGACCCTCAAAAGTATGCACAGACCCTGGCAGAACCTCCGTGCCAGGACAGAGGTGGTAGTGCCCAGCTGGCCTCATATGGAGCCCGTGGCTGGCCAGTGCAAAGGCTGGGCAGTACTGGGGGCCCCAATGTGCCCACGGAGGGGAGGAGCAGGACTTGAGGCTCACCAAAGGCTGCCCTAGTGTTCCAAGTGGCCCCTACCTGGGGGAGAAGGGCACAGAGGGAGTGTGGTGATACGCGTAACACTGAAAGGGTTAAAGGCAAGGAGGGCAGGTGGACAGGTGGAGGGAGGGTCCTTGGAGAGGGTCACTCAGGACACACTCACAGGAGCTCCCCACAAGGCTAGGGCCACAAGGAGGCAGGCACTGCTCTGACACAGCCGTGTCTAGTGAGCAGATGAACGAGCAGGATTAATCGCTCATCCCTGAAGACCACACGGCAGGCAAGCGGCCCACCGGAAGGGAGTCCACGGTAAGGGGGCCCACAGGGAGGGGGCCCACTTGAGGCGACAGCCGAGCTCCTGCCAATCGCTTCACACGATTCAAAGATTGAGGCCAAACCGGGGATGCCCTGGGTGGTCATCTGCTGAGCCCAGGAGACTGGGAGGGCCGGGAAGGCCGGAAGCAGAGGGGAAGGGATGGGGAGGGAGGTGAGGGTGGTCCTGGAAGAGAGAGGGCAGCAAGGAAGTGCCACAAGATGCCCCAGACCCAGCACAGGCGCAGACCTGGCTGCCGGCTTGAAATCACAGGCACCAGGAAGTTTCCCCCAACGCCAAATGTGGGTACAGTCGGAATGCAAATGTGGCTGGAGACAGCTCTGTGGGTGAGCTGAGCCGAGGCCGGCTTCACAACCACACCCAGGGGTTCCCACGAATGGCTCTGGCTCAACACAATGGGAAGGTGAAGGAAACAGAAAGCACTGTCAGTCATGGCTTTGCCAAGCCCATTCTTCCCTGTGGTTTAGAAGACAGAACTACATTATTCTCCTCCCAGCCCAACCTTTCCAACCTGGAGAGAAGTTGCAGGGATAGTACAGCAAACACCTGTTCACTTCGCCGAGGTTCCCTGGAAGTACACTTTGCCACAATCGCTTCACCACTCTTTCTGTGATGTATAGGTACACCCACATGCACTCACATGCATCCGTGCACGCAGACACACAGGCACTCAACACATGTGTGCACGCACACACTCATGCATCCATGCGCACACACACTAATCCATGGCACGCAGACACAGGCACTCAACGCATCGATGCACGCAGACACAGGCACTCACGCACCCGTGCACGCACACACAGGCACTCACGCACCCGTGCATGCACACAGACACACAGGCACTCACGCACCCGTGCACGCACACACACAGGCACTCACGCATCCGTGCATGCACGCAGGCACTCACACATCCGTGCATGCACACAGACACACAGGCACTCATGCATCCATGCACGCACACACACAGGCACTCACACACCCGTGCATGCACGCAGGCACTCACGCATCCGTGCACGCACATACGCACCCGTGCACGCACACACAGGCACTCACGCACCTGTGCACGCACAGACACGCATCTGTGCACGCACACAGGCACTCACACATCCATGCACGCACACAGACGCATACATCCGTGCACGAAGAGGCATTCACACGCATCCGTGCATGCACACACACCAGCACTCACACATATCTGTGCACGCACACACACTGGCACTCACATGTACCTGTGCACGCACACGAATGCACACGTACTCACACGTATCTGTGCACGCACACGCACTCACACGTATCCGTGCACGCACGCGCACGCACACCCACACGTATCCGTGCACGCACATGCACGCACACGTATCCATGCACGCACACACCGGCACTCACATGTACCTGTGCACGCACACACACGTATCCATGCACACACACACACTGGCACTCACACGTATCCATGCACGCACGTGCACTCACACGTATCCGTGCATGCACATGCACTCACACGTATCCGTGCACGCACATAGGCACTTTTTTCAGTCCCTTGAGACTCAACTGCAGACATCAGACAACATGATACTGCCCCTGCCCCCAATACTCCAGCTGTGTCCTAAGAGCAAGGACTTTCTCTGCCTCATCATCATGCCTCCATTCTGACACACAGGAAGGTTACCACAGACGCATCCTCTTCTAATCAACAGCACACACCATGCTCCAGAATGGCCCGACGATGCCATTGACAAGCTCCTCCCTGATCCAGAGTCTCATCAAGGGTCCCGCTGTGTTGGGTTGGCACGTGGCTTTAGTCTCTCTCATTTTAGGAAAACAAATCAGCATTCTACCTATCGGAAGACTGCTCCATAGGCACTTGAGACAAGTCATACACGGGCTTAACCGTGAGCGACGAGGAACTGGCGCCTGCCAGCTCCTGGAGGACTCTCGCCCTTCCTCTGGGGCGCTGGGCATCTTTAGTCCTTTAACCTAGAAGAGCCCCTCACACTTCAGCTTTCACAACAGTGACATTTTAAAGATTTGTGCCTTTTTTTACTCCAGAAAATACGACATGTTCTTATAGTCTGTGAGTGACAAGAACCTGAGAGGGAGCGTGAATCTGAGAGACAGTGAAAAAGACTGGGGGAGGGGGAGCCTGGGCCTCAGATGCTCTCAGGCTGGGGTTGGAGGCAGATCTGTGCAGGCAAACAGCAGCTCAGACCCTGCCCGAGGGTCCCCAAATGCTCGACTCCAAATCCCAAATGGAGCATAAACAGCATTTCATGATGACTTCAGTTAACACTCTGCTTAGTTAAAAGATCATTTCTACCAAAGCACTGCCCAAGACCAGCTTGGTGACTGCTCCCATGAAGAAGGCTGGCGGTCCCGGCTGAGCCCACGGTGAGGGGGGGCAGCACAGCCTCCACCTCCCCACCCCAGCCTGGTGTTCCTACAAACCAAGAAGTCAGAGTATCTGAAAGGCACCCCAGGTGGTAAAAGCTCTAAACTCCTGGGTAACCAAGAGACTGCACAGGAGGCTGGGACCACAGCGGTGGGGAAGGTCCAAGAAGGAGGCTTTGATCTCTGAGGAGCACGGGTGCTGAGCCCTGGCATGGGGAGGGGCCACTGGAGGGTCATGGGGACAGAAGGCCCCACGCCACCTATGAAGATAGCTTCAACCCACTGGGGCCACCAGGGCCCCAGTGCAGGTACCCTCCACCTGCCACCTGTCTGCTGGCTGGGGGTCACCCTGGAGGTGACAGGCACCCAATACCCAGGGCTGTGGGAAGGGGCTCCAGGCCAGATGCCATTTTCTCATCAGGGAAGCGTGCGTGTTCGTACCTGGCACCCGGGATTAAATCAGTAAGATGCAGGCTCATGACCACAGATAACGAGATCCGTGAGGTCCACGGGACAGCCCAGCCCCAGAGCAAGGACTGGGGGTGTGTTCACCTGCTCAGCGGATGGCCCCACTCTGACACCAATGGCCCCTTCTCATACACCCACCTCCAAGCAGAGGATGCTGGGTGAAGAGGTCAGGAAAAAATCAAAGAAAGGCAGAGCCTGCCAGACAGCGTCCACCGCCCACCTGTGCTTAGAGTGGGAGGAGTGGCCTCTGGGCGCAGGTGTCTGCAAAGGTTGAAGACCCCACGGACTTGGGTCAGCACCAGCCAGGGCTCTCCCAGGAGGGTAGCCTCCTTCTCAGACAGGGGCCAGGAATTCAGGAAATGCCAGGCCAGGGTGGGGACGCGGAGATGGCTGCGAGGTTGTGGCCCAAGTGGGGCCCAGAGCAGATCGTCTGCTCTTGGCACCAAGGTGAAACTGACGAATGTGGGCGTCAAACAGGGCAGGGGAGTTTTCCACTGGACCCTGAGAAGTGCTCAGGCGGCCACCGAAGAGAGCCCCTCTTGTTCCCTGATTACATGGATCAGGCCACGCTGCGCAGGAGGCGGCGAAGGAGCAGGAAGCCGGAGGGAATCAAGGAACATTGTTGTGGACCGAGGTGGAGCCTGCGGTCTCCCAACTCTGCCCTGGGGCACTCCAGCCATCTGGGAAAAGGGAGTGGCAGCCCTTGGGCACGAGGAATGTAGGTAACCCAGCCCACCCTCCCCAAGCTTCTGAGGGCTGGAGCCAGCTGGGGAGGGCACGGCAGCCACAGCCCGCAGGGAACCCCAGCCCTACCTGGGAGCTCGAAGGAGGAGCAACAGGACCAGCACAACCACGATGCTGGCCCAGGAGACCGGGAAGGCCGGGGAGGCCGGAAGCAGAGGGGGAGGGGTGGGGATGATCACGGAAGAGACGGGAGAGGCAGCAAGGAAATGTAACAAGATGCCCCAGACTCTACAGAGACATAGACCTGCATGCTCCGATGCCCGTATGTGCCACGCTGGAGCAGGGGACAGGCCACCCACAAGGCCCTACTTGGCGTGGGAATTACTCCAATTCTCGGCTGCCTCCTGGACCGAGCTCGGATGGCAGAATGTGAGCCAGAACAGCTCGCAGCGGCGCGAGAGGGTGTGGAGAAGGCATCTGACCCTCGCCCTGAGTCTTCCGGGAGCTGGACTTGAGTCCCTCAAACAGAGGCACAGTGACGTGATGGGCGCTGCTACCGAGTGGTCACTGTGCTCTTTTTGGCCAGTGGACACTGAGAGCACAGAAACACTCGTTTCCTGGGTATTTCTGTTGCTTCAGGAGGCACTGGAACTCTTCTCCTTTCTCTGCTAGTGGAAGAGGGGCTCTGTGTGAGAGGTCAGCTGCTCCGACCTGGCTGTGAGCATGCATCACCTTCCAGAGCCTTCTGAAGCAGATATCCACAACTCTCAATTATCCTGGTGGCTTCTAGAGCCCAAAGGCACCTTGAGAGCTCATCACCACCCACCTGGGCAGGGCTCGAACAGAGCGCACTCATCATGGGGAAGGACAGATGGCCAGGGGGCTGACAGGACATCTTGCTATCAGAGCCCCCACAGGGGCCAGGGGACCAGATCCAGTGCTGACCCAGAGCCCAGGGACACCACCTTGGGGGTGGCTCCCGATCCCACCCCTTCTCTCTGCTGCTCTCCAGCACCAGCTTCTCCTTGGGAGAAGCAGAGTTCTTCTGCCACCTAAAAAAAAGGCAAAAATGGAATGTGGCCAGTGGGTAACCAATGGGAAAAAAAAAAAAATCAATGTCTGTGTTGCCATGGTGATGACGGTAGCTGACACTGCTTCCCCACACACAGTTCCGAAACCAAGCAAGTCCAAAGAGCCACCTTGGTGTCAAGGCTGGGTCAGCATTCAGATCTTGGACATGGGGGTGGAGGGAGAGCAGAGGCCGAGGCTGTCTTCCGTCACCCACCCCCACTGTCCTGAGCCACCACTCCAACCCGCCGGCTCCAAGGATGGGCCCCGGACCAGCAACACACCATCACGCTGGGATCAAGGACTCTCAGGCCTGCCCGGGCCTTTGGCGCCAAATCTGCTCACACACTCCCAGCATCCTGGGCAGGCGGGGGCTCCAGAGTCAGCAGCGGCCATCCACCCGGGGTGGCTGGAGTGGAGGCTGCAGAGGGCCCCTACGTGACACACAGGAGTGGAGATGAGGCTCTGCGGGGGCTGAGCTGACCTGACACCTTCTCCCCACGGGTTGAGTGACCTGGCCAAGCCCAGCTCCCACAGCTGCAGTGGGACAGGCATGCCGGGGCCTTCTCCTGCCCCCACGTCCACTGGGAACCCCTCTGCAGCAACCCTCCCTGTGCCTCTGTCCTCCCTCCAAAGCACCTTTTGCCTCCTCCTCTGCCCAGTGTCCGAAAGGAGGTTGAAGGTCTGACAGGGCAGAGGGGTTTCTTTCCACATTTCCACCTCCCTTTTGGCCACAAGTGACCAAGGTCACCTGGAATAGCACATTCAATGCTCATCCCGGAGGCTGCCTGGACGTCCACTCAGCGTGGAGGGCAGACCCAGGCCACAGCTTGGAGCAGAGCCTGCTCCTTTCTTCAAGGGCAAATCTGCCTTGCAAAACCAACCTCTGGCCAGGATTGGTGGCTCAAGCCTGTAATCCCAGCACTTTGGGAGGCCGAGATAGGAGGATCACTTGAGTCCAGGAGTTCCAGACCAACCTGGGCAACAAAGCAAGCTCTTGTCTCTACAAAAAGTTTAAAAATTATACAGGCATGACAGCACACACCCGTAGTCCTGGCTACTCAGAAGCTGAGGTGGGAGGATCGCTTGAGCCCAGGAGGCTGCAATGAGCTATGTGTGACTGTGCCACCACACTCCAGCCTGAGGGACAGAGTGAGACTCTGTCTCCAAAAAGGGGGAAAAAATGACAACAACAACAACAACAAAAACAAGAAAACAAAAAACCCTCCAATCTTCCTGAGTACAAGAAGTACATCTCCAAAGACCCTGGTCACCTCCGCTGCCTGTTCAGGTCCCATGGCACAGCATCCTCCCAAGGTGCCCTGGGCATGTCTCCCACGTGACCGGGGAGACCAGAGGTGTCCACCGAGGAAGGCTGGGAGGAGAACTGAACCTTGCCCAGGAACGTGCTGGCCAGACTGAGCTCGTGAGTGGACAGCCCCGGTGGGGGAGGGTCCCCCGAGTGGGCAGAGGGAGCTGCCATGGATGGGGAACCACACCCCCCCAGGCTTTTCCAGGGGCCTCGCAGACTGCATTTCCCGAAAAGGAAGGGGCCGCTGCAGAGGGAGGGAACAGACTCAAGAACTCCCAGCAGGCGTCCTTGAAGCCAGCTCTGGACCCCAGCTGCCCAGAGTCCCATGGCCATGAGCGGGGGCCGCCGAGAAGCCAGGTGGGCAGTTCAGATCGGCTGCCCCGTGGACCACTCCCCAGCCTCTCTGACCACCTTGCTGGGGGCCACTCTCCCTGTCACCCCTCCAGCACTCCATGGAGACGGCATGAGCGCCGCCCCTGGGTACTTGGATCTAGGACTATCTGTGCCCGCATGCGTGCTCTGGCTGGGTGTGTGCGCATGTTCAGTCTCTGCCCAGGACACAGTCCAGTTGGCCCTGCAGTGATGTGACCGCCTGCATGTGACTGCTGGTAACAATTACAAAAATGCTTCCAATGTATAAACTGTACCAAGGAGACTGTCACAAATGCCCGTGGACCCACCATTCAGAGCTACCAGAAGTTGATGTTCTGCTGTTTGCCCTTCAGACATTTAAATAAACAAGCAGAGCGGCGACAGCCGGAGGGCCCAGCGTGTCCTTCTTAGCCCAGTCCCTGCCGCCGGGACCACCCCTGGGGCTGCTGAGACCCTGTCCTGGCTGTTTCTATGGGGCCCAGTGCCAGACAAGTCGTCAAATGTGTGACTGGGGAGTGGAGGAGCCTGGAACAGCTGGAGCTCGGCAGCGGGCACGCAGGAGCACATCTGGGACAACGGTCACAGACACTGTGGACAAGGGAACCCACTGGCACCTCCCACAGCCAGGAACACAGCGACAGCCAGATATGGCCCCCGACCCGTGAAAGACCCCTCCCCAGGACCGAAGTCCCCCCAGGCCCTCCAGTAGGACTTCATGTCACAACCAAGGAGCCATCGAGGTGGCCTTCTCTGCAGTACCAGACTTGGGGGCACCCTCCCCAGGGCAAGGAAGTGGGGACGGGGACACAAGAGCGGAGCCACCTGAGACGGGCTCCAGTCCTGGCTCCGTCTGTGCGGCTGCTGACTGTGGGGTCCTTGGGTCGTGGGCTTTGCTTCACACTGAACCTAAGGGTCAGGGATTCAGGGGCGGCTTCTGGTTTGGGCCCCGCATCGCTGCCCTCCTACACCTGGGGCCAAAAGA
Source organism: Hylobates moloch (assembly GCF_009828535.3). Classification (NCBI taxonomy): domain Eukaryota; kingdom Metazoa; phylum Chordata; class Mammalia; order Primates; family Hylobatidae; genus Hylobates; species Hylobates moloch. Next base: position 6,934,407 of record NW_026652290.1, on the reverse strand, counting down.
ACACCCGTGACCCGGATAACACCTGTGACTCGGATAGCACTGACCAGGGTCCTGGCCTCCAGGGACAGATCCCCTCAGACAGCTGCTCTGCAGGGGACAGAAGCCATTCAGACCTCCAGTTCCTCACGTGTGCCCGTGGGGGAGACCCCTGCCGTGAGCATGGCCTGCTCCTAACCAGCCTCGCCTATTTGTGCTCCCTGATTATTGTCCAGGAGGGAACATTGCTCCTGGGAGACAGTTTCTCAGCCACTGACTCGCTCCAAACCCTACAAGATGCAAACAGGAGCAGAGGCCGCCCTGAGAGCACCGGCCATCATCTCCCTGGGTGGCTGTGCGACCAGTGTCTGCCAGGCCTGACATGCCCACCCTTCTGCCAACTGGCACCACCCAAAATGCATGGGACCCACGTCCCCCAGGACCCCACAGATGCAGACACCTGCCCACAGAGGCTCCTGGCCCCCAGGCCCCTCGGCCTGTGGCCAACACTGCGTGGGACCACATCGGAGGCAGCCAGCACCTCAGCAGCTCCTGGCTTGAGGAGGAAAGCTGAGCGGCTCCTCTTTCCCTCCCTAGGGAGCACTGGTGACAGCACCGAGGGACGGCAGGTGCCATCAGCTGTGCCTCAACCGGGGGACAGGCGGCCCCAGCATCTCAGGGGAGAGACCAGCTGTCCTTCCTGCTCTGGCCGGCCAAGGCCTGATGCTGTGGCGTGAGCGCTCAGGGAGGGTGCCTCCCCGCTGCGATGCTGGGCCAAAGGGAGCAGCAGTAACGCCGGCAGAGGACACCTGGCCGGGCCTCAGAGCCTCTCGCTGAGTGAGACTCCAGCAGCCCCTCTGTAGGTGACGCTTGGAGCTACTGATCACCAGCAGGAAACGGCTCAGGATCAAACCATGAGCAGCCAGACCAGGGGCCCACGCTTGGCTGCCGCGGCTGCAACACGGCCAATCCAATCAGGATGGCTGCTAATCTCCCCACGGAGCTCAGCCTGCACCAGCCTGCACCACAAAGCTGTCGGCAGGCGGGCAGGGCTGGGCCACCCCCAGCCGCAGCCAGAGGGGAACAAGGCCCTCCACCACCCCACCACGAGGCCCCCCTGCCCCCTTCCCCTGCTCAGGCGCTGGAGGGTCCCCACAGAGTTAAGCAGGAGTACGCGCCTCTGCGAATAGGCGATGGGGGCCTGAAAGATCCCCACGGGGTGGGAGGCAGGGCCCAGGGCAGCGTCCTTCCCAAGCATCCTGGTGGCTTCTTCATGTGGCTGTCTCTGGAGCACCCCTGCCCGTGTCCTACTGTAGGGAGGGAGGAATATGGGGGGGAGAGGAGGTACAGGCAGGTCGGAGCAAGGGGTTGGGCTCTGGAAGGGGAGCCCCCAGGCTGGGCTTGGGCCGGGGGCCTCCCGCTTCCCTCTCATCTGCAGGCGCCGCTGTGCTGAAGGTCTGGGACCAAACAGGGACCTCAGTGTCAGGCCCCCTCAGGGACATAAGGTTGATCTAATTAAGGCCTCCAAATGGTGTCTGTCACGAAGACTTGGCAGCCTACAAGGCGAGGCCCTGCCTGAGGGCCTGAAAGCAGGTGTCGCGCCCATATGCTACTGTCACAGTCCCTGGCCCAAAGGCAGGCTGTGGCCTCTACCTGCAGGAGGAGGCTGGGACACATGGGCCCCTGGGTGCACTGTGCATGGAGATGCCTGAGCCCAGAGGGGCCGTGACACAGCGGGACAAGCTGCCTGGCCTCACAGAGAGCAGGAGACCCTACCAGGTGAGTGACACAAGATGGTGCTTCTGAGCCACTTTGGCCAACGGGAGCCACTGGGGACAGCCCCAAAGGCCCCTTGGGGTTCACATGACCAAGGACCTTCCCTTCTGCACAGGCCCCCAAGTTTCAGAGACGCAGAGATGCCACACACACGGAGGGAGCCACTCAGTGCCTCTAAGAGGGAGGCTGACACCTATGGGGACAGGAGGGGCACCTGACCCGTGGGGTCCCGAGGCCCCAGATCGCCCAGGTGGGCATTTAGAACACCTGCCTCACTCTGGGCAACGAGGTGTGCACTGCAGCCAACAGCTATGGGAAGTTTCCAGGCCACACCTTAATTCAGTGACTCAGTGACCAAAATCCAGCCCACAGTTACAGGCAAGGACAATGCCACCTGCCAGCTAACATCCTCATTCCGAGGCTGGCCCAACAGGGAGCTCCTACCACTCTCCCGCGCACCTGGGGATGCCGGGCAGCTGGCAGAACACAGGCCCAGTGCGCCCAGCAGGTACACACATGCCCTGTGATCACAAACAAGCATGCTGTGGGCACCAGCGGGTACACAGCGGCCTCTTCAAAAGACAAAAACACACCAGAGGCCTCCAGAGATGGGCAAGGGCTGAGAAAAACAGCCTGGTTCAGGTGTTCCGTGGCAGGGCCACGGAGCAGTCGGACAAGAAACACAACAGGCTCAGGGCCCCAGACAGACAGGCTGGACATGCGGGTCTGACCACACGAGACAGAGGCAGGCTGGACATGCGGGTCTGACCACACAAAGGAAGTGCAGTGCTCTCTCCTGGGGAGGGCTGTGGCCCCGCTCACTGCAATGATAGCCCCCCTCACTGAAGACAGGGCACCGTCCTCAAGAGCCAACAACTCTCTACAGGGTGATTCGACCTTAGCCTCCCTGCAAAGCCAGGCCAAAGGGCAGCTACATGACCCTCTTTTCATACAGATGGTTCTGGCACACAGTGCTAGAGCCACCTGCCCAGGTGTACACGCTGTACCAGGACCCCAGGTCACTGGGACTCTGGCCTGCTCCTCCCATGTGCCTCCCCCCCGTTTGCCAGCATAGACCCAGGCTCAGCCCAGCTCTGTGCGCCCCAGCCTCGGGTTGGGGAGCGAGAGGGCCTGGGCCACAGGCGACTGTCAGCAGCAAGGGGGTGGAGGGGTGTGCTCAGGAGTGCAGTCACGGGGCACTGCAAACCACAGCTGTCGGTGAGGCAGGCTGGACAGCTGTCCTCCACCCGCAGAAAGAACCAGCGCCACGTCCACCCAGGCACCCCCACAGCCCAGCGGCATGGTGAGCACCTGCCCTACCCTCCGCCCTTGGGTCTCCACACCAGCCCCTGGTGGTGCCAGCCACCAGGGAGGTGCCTGAAACAGAGGAGGAGGAGCCACTCACACATCTTAGCAAATTCCTCAGATTCCTGAGGCTCTCAGCTCAAGACCCTGGGCCCCTGCAGGGGGCCGGGACGCGCACAGCACTGCTTCTGTGACCAGGCTAGGCCCGCCCTCCCTCGGGTCACCTGCCAGGCTTGCTCCTGGGCCACAGGGACACTGAGTGCACATGCCAGGACTGGCCTACGGGACTCAGATCCAGCCGGCCACTCCAATCTCCCCGAGCTGCCAGTCAACCCAAGCACAAAGCCCAAGAGGATGAGGAGCAGACGCTCCTGGGAAAAGTCTAACCCAGACACTGGGTCAGGGGCTGTGAGAGTGGTGGGTGTGCCCCGGAATCACGCCTGCCGGAGCTGGAAAGGAGAAGCACCATGGCAGGGATTGGAAAACCAGTCAGCCAGCAGACAGCCAAGTGTGGGTGGCTGCCGGCTAGGGGATTAGAAGGGCTGTGAGAAGCTTCCGGAACTTGGAGCTGCCACTCCATTCCCTGACTAAGCACTTGCCATATCAAAGCAAAGCCCTGAGAGTTAACTGCAGAAACTCTTTCACTGCAGGGAAAAAACAGCCTCTGACTGAAGACGGGAGGCCCTTCCTCTGTGAGGTCTGCAGGCCGCAAAGCCTGAGGCTGCCTCCCCAGCTGTGCGCCAGGCGGCCAGAGCCGCAGGTACAGAAAGACCCACAGCACCAAAGGCCGGCTCGGACCCAGCCACTCCTCACTCCAGGAGAGAGAACAAAGGGGCAGCCCCAGCTGCTCATTTAAAGCAAAAAAAGACTCTCTGGGCTTTCACCCCTGGGCCAGGCTCTGGTTCAGAAGCATGAAAGCTCACGCAGGCCAAGGCTGGCTCCCGGCTCCGGAGACCTGGGGCTCACTTGGAGCAGCACGCTTGGCTACAGTGAGGGGATGCTGCCAGGCCCCTCACTCTTCCCAGGAAGAACAGAGCTCAGGGCTCTGCAGGGAAAGGGGGAGCGGGGAGCAGCATCCACAGTGATTAGCCAGGAGTCAGTGCAGCCGAATCCTCGTCATCCTGACGGGGCTGAAGACAGGACCTCCCCGTGAGGGCTACATAGCCTGAGGCTACCTCCCTGGCTGTGGGCGCTACAGGGCCAGAGCTGCGGGTACAGAGAGACCCACAGGACTAAAGGCAGACTGCCCTGTGAGTAGAGCAGGTGGCACATGGGAAAGAAAAGGTGGGAAGAATGAAAGTGAGGAAGGAATGAGAAGAGGAAGGAGGGCAGCCAGGGTTGGCACCACTGCTTGCCTGGCAACCCTGGCCCCATACGGCCACAAGGCCACACCCAAAGGGGCCCAGGTGGGAGGCCAGCACACAGAGGACAGGCTGGGGCCTTGCTCAGCTGGGTGTCAGGACCAAATCACTGAAAACCACCTCCCGGCCCAGCAAGGGCTGGTCTGAGCTGAGCACCTCCACCCCAGCACAGACCAGCGCTCTGCCTCCCCGGGAGGGGCTCCACCCACTGAGGGCCTGGCTCATTCCCAGACAGCAGGGACAGCACCTTCCATCCTCCCATCCTGGGGCAGCAAGGACAGTTGGAGGAGAAGGTGACCAGAAATGAGCAACGTCCCCGGGGCTGAAGAGGAAGAACAGGAAACAAACTCAACACCCAACCAAACAAACCAAAAATAAGACTGTTCAGGGCCAGAGCAAGCCACCTCGCGATAACACGGCTCAGCTCAGGAAGGCACACCCACACACACGCGCTTAATAACACAGCCTGCAAACACAGAAAGCAAAAACTCCCAGAGCAACTGCTGAGCCCCCGGCCTGGGGAGTGAGACAAATGCCTCCTTCATTTACTGCACAAGTGGCTGCCGCACAACCCCACGGGGCCTTGCAGAATTCATCCCGCAGGAGAGCTCAGCCTCAAGGCCCCTCGGACCTTGAGCTCATCTAGAAAAACTCACCAGGGGTAACTCAACTGCTTATCCAGGAGGACAGAGAAACTGTTACATGTTTATGGAATATTCTACAGCAATGAAAACGAATGTATCCGCGTGTGGCAAGAACACAAATGGACCCTGAGACACAGTGAGAAAGGCAGGTTGCACAAATCCATCTTCCTGTGGCACCAAGCCTGGAATCTCTACAAGGCCCTGGGCTCCTCAAAGCCCTGCCTCCCCTCCCAGCCTCACCCCCTCATACGCTCCGGACCTTTCACATTTCTGCAAAAGCTTCTTGTTTCTGTCCACCTCACACCTCACACCTCTGGACACACCCTTTACCCCTCTCCTTCACCCCTCCTCTTAACCCCTGCAGTCCTCCTCGCTCAGGTCCCCGCTCCTGTGGCCCCTAGAGGCTGCACACCACTCTCAATTACGGGGCGATGCTGTTCACGAGCCTCTCAGGACCTGCCACCACAGGAACGATATCGTCAGGAAATTCATAACACCCCAGCACAAACATCTCCAGAGCTTGCGGGGGCGGTGGGGAGGGAAGTAACACTCACATAAAATCAGCACCAAGATGGCCCTGAACACAGCAGCGGTGGGAGTTGGAAGAGGACGGTGTGAGGCCCTCAGACTGAACACGGAGCATCTTCCACCTGTGACTCCAAACCAGCTAAGCCACCAGTGCCAGGCAGAGACAATGGCAGACGCATACTGGCTCAAACACATTCCCCGTTCACCCACTCAGAAACCTAACAAAAAAAAAAGGAAAGAAAAAGACAATTCCCCAAATGGTGGGAGTAATACAGGAACAGTAAAGACACAGGACCCAGGAAACACGGGGCTCTGACCTGGGAGGAGGAGAAGCTGCCTCTGCGCGGCCGAGCAGCCCACGAGGGAGCAGGGAGGCTCCAAAAGGAGAAGAAATAGAGACTGACCTCCCAGCCAGCAGCAAAGCCAGTGCCAGGGTGCGACTGAGGCTTTGGGGAGAAATTCGTGACGGCACATTGAAAACGAAGCGAACCAAGAAGCGGGGCCATTATTAACTCCAGAAAAGCAAAGGCGTCATAATAAATATCACAGAGTCATAATAACAAAATCCATGAACTACAATACCAAAAAAACTGTAATACCAAAAAAAAAAAAAAAATCAGTCCATTAGACTTCATTAAAATTAAATACTTTTGTTCTAAAAACCCTATTACAGATCTGGGTGCGGTGGCTCACACCTGTAATCCCAGCACTTTGGGAGGCCGAGGCAGGCAGATCACTTGAGGGCAGGAGTTTGAGAGCAGCCTGGACAACATGGTGAAACCCCATCTCTACTAAAAATACAAAAATACAAAAATTAGGCGGGTGTGGTGGCCGGTGCCTGTAATGCCAGCTACTTGGGAGGCTGAGGCAGGCGAATCACATGAACCTGGGAGATGAAGGTTGCAGTGAGCCGAGATTGCACCTGTGCACTCCAGCCTGGGTGACAAGAGTGAGATTCGGTCTCAAAAAAAACTAAAACCACTATTACGAAAAGGAAAGGCCCACCAGACTGGAAGCAAATATGTGCAAAATAGATTCCTGGCAAGGGACTTCCATCTAGAGTATACAGAGGACTCTTATAACTTAAGAAGACAAAAGCCAAGTGAAACAAAGGGGGAAGATTCGCACACACACTTCCCGGAGAGCGATCAGTGGCGAACAAAAACACAAAAAGATGCTCCACAACATCAGCTAATTAAAGAAATGCGAATTTGGGAATGCCCCAAGCTAAAAACACCCAGGTGTCCATCAACGGATGAGGGTACGGCCAAACTGTGGCACCTTCGCACAACAGGACCCTGCAAGCGACAAAATGCAACAAATTCCTGACGCGCACAGCAGGAAGGCAGCTCAGAATAACCACGCGCACCCGAGGAAGCTGGACAAAAAAAGAAGACATGCCGTATGGTTCCATGTATGTAAAACTCCAGCAAATGCATACTAAATTACAGCGACAGAAAGCGGATCAGCGGTTGCCTGGAGATGGGGAGGGAGGGCCCAAGGACTCTGCGAGAGATGGACAAGTTCACCGTTGTGATTGTGGCCACAGCTTCACAGGTGTACACACGTCAAAACTCATTACATTGGACACTCAGACACCTCAATGATGTTGTACAGTCATCATAATACACCGTCTGCCTTAGCCATGAAAAGAATTGATATCATCAGATAACACCGTACATGAGTTTAAACAAATATTGTGATAATTACACTGGGTGGGGCAAGGGACAGCATAAAAAGGCTAAGCCCACATCTTCCGTAATAAGAATCCTTTCGATGATGTCTAAACTTTTTTTTTTTTTTTGAGACAGAGTCTCGCTCTGTCGCCCAGACTGGAGTGCAGTGGCGCAGTCTCGGCTCACTGCAAGCTCCGCCTCCCAGGTTCACGCCATTCTCCTGCCTCAGCCTCTCCGAGCAGCTGGGACTACAGGCGCCCGCCACCACGCCCGGCTAATTTTTTTTGTATTTTTAGTAGAGAGGGGGTTTCACTGTGGTCTCGATCTCCTGACCTCGTGATCCGCCCGCCTCGGCCTCCCAAAGTGCTGGGATTACAAGCGTGAGCCACCGCGCCTGGCCTTTTTTTTTTTTTGAGACGGAGTCTCACTCTGTCTCCCAGGCTGGAGCACAATGGCACGATCTCAGCCCTGCAACCTCCGCCTCCCAGGTTCAAGCGATTCTCCTGTCTCAGCCTCCCTAGTAGCTGGAATTACAGGCACGTGCCATCACGCCCAGCTAATTTTTTGTATTTTAGTAGAGATGGGGGTTTCACCATGTTGCTCAGGCTGGTCTCGAACTCCTGAGCTCAGGCAATCCACCTGCCTCAGCCTCCCAAAGTGCTAGGATTACAGGTGTGAGCCACCACGCCCGGCCCTGTTGGAGGAGGAGGAGGAGGAGGAATGGCATAAACCTGCCCTCTTAGACACGCCGCTGAGGGAGCTGCCTCTGTGCAGTGGGACTTGGCCACCCTAGGAGGGTGGGAAGTGGCTGACTTTGTTTTAAACAAGGATGTGTTGCTTTCATAAAAACTCAAATCCCAGCCATCTGACCTGGCAATTCCAGTTTCGGTGCATGCCCAGGAGAGATGAAAACAGGCTCACAGCTGCCGGAAGGTGACAGCAACCCCAGATAAATGAAATGGGTCCGCCCATGCAATGGGTCATCGTTCGGCCACAAACAGGAATGAGGCCCTGACACGGGCTATAGCACAGATGGACAGTAAACACGTGCTCAGGGAAAAGGGTCAGACACAGAAGGTCACACACCATATGACTCCATTTATATGAAATGTCCAAAATGGGCCAGTCCAGAGAGACAGACACAATGGCATGGCTGCCAGGGGCTGGGAGCGTGGGGATGAGGGAGGGACTGCTTAAGGGGTACGGGGTTTCTTTTTGGGGTGCTAAAAACGCTTTGGGGTAATAAAAATGCTTTGGAGTTAGATGGGGCAATGGTTGCACACTGTAAATACACTAAGCCACAGAACTGTACACTCTAATGGGGTAACTGTATGGCATGTGAATTATGTCAATCAAGCTGTTACCAGGAAAAAAACCTGACTCCCACACAGCAAGGCTGGCATGTGGCTGGCCCTCTGCAGATGCACACAGCGGGGCTCCATGCTCCAGGAGGAGCCCGGGGAGAGAGTCCAAAAGGCCACGGGTAAACAGACGCTCCCTGATCCAAGTTAAGGGCCCTCACGTCTTCCTCTCTCCTGAAGCTTCCCTCCTCCTCCTCGTGCCCATGTGGGCTCAGCGCCTTCTTGCAGTCAACCACCAGGGACTCTGCCAACAGGAAGTTCTGGAATCCCACCCGTTTCGGACCCACCCACTCCTCACTGTGGGCCACAAGAGCCTGCAGTTCCCCACGGGCAGACCCTCATACGACCAAGGGGCGAAGGCACCTGGTCCTCTAGCTCATCTCCGCAACACCTGGTTAATTATGGTAAGACGATGCCTCTTTCAGCCAGGCATGGTGGCTCACACCTATAATCCCAGCAGTCTAGGAGGCTGAGGTGGGAAGATCACTTGAGCTCAGGAGCTCGAGACCAGCCTGGGCAACATAGTAAGACCTTATCTCTACAAAAAATTAAAAATAAAAAATCGGCTGGGCGTGGTAGCGCACGCCTGTGGTCCCAGCTAGTAGGGAGGCTGAGGGAGGAGGATCACTTGAGCCCATGAGTTCAAGGCCACAGTGAGCCACGATAGTTCTACTGCATTCCAGCCTGGGCGACAGAGCAAGACCCTGTCTCTAATGAAAAAGAAAATGCCCCTTTCACAGACACCCACTGCTTCTGCCCTTCTCCAAACCCTGAAGACCCGGGCCCGGGCCCAGGAGCCCCAGGGCAGGCTGCTGTTGGTTGCACTGGAGCCTCGGCCTCCATCACCCTAACGCCATGCATCTCACACCTCTTCCTCCAGGTTGAGTCTGTGCAGGCCCGGAGACCCCGCCCTAAGTGCCTGCTCCTCTCCTCCCCAGTCTGTCAACACAGCGGTGCATCAAGATACTCCAGCTGCCCAGGATCACCAGACCTGCAGCAAACACCCCAGCGGGCCTACCCAAGGCAACAGCATGTGGGGGCAGGGGTGGGGGGGGCTCCGATGAGGGGCCGCAGGGGGCTGCAAAGCGCGGCCGGCAGGTCTGCCTCCCGGCGCAGAACGTCGTGAGTGAACTGGAGAGAACGGAGCCTGGACAGGCAAAGCTGGGTTCCTGGAGTCCCAGCCCCAGAGCCTCAGCATTAGGGAGACGGAGCCTCTTCTGGGAGCTGGAAGTGACACAGAGCAACCCAGGACCCCCCAACCCACCGCCTGCCGACTCAGCCAGGGCCTCTGTCAGTCAAGGGGGCTATCAGTCCCCGAGAAGAAAAGTAGAAAGAAGGGACCAGGGCCAGTCACACTGACTCTTCCCCATCCGAGGGTCTCCAGACCCGCAGCCCACCTCCCAGATCAGCGGCCACGGGGAGACGGTCAAGAGCAGCGCGGCCTGTCCTCTGTGACCAGAGGGAAAAGGAATCCAAGTGGTTTCTCCAGCAGCTCAGGCTTCCTTGTGCGTCAAGGGCCGCTCTGCCCGCCACAGCCCGCTCTGGGAGCAGCAAGTGAGCACAGGCACAGCCGGCCCAGGGTCTCCCAGGTGGGCAGAGGAAACCTCAGCACCACCCTGCTAGGTGAGGGGACTGTGGAAGCATGGACTCCGCCTAAGCCACGCCTGCAGCACCACCACGTGGGCCCTGAATTTCGAGGTTTCAGCCTGTGTCCCTTGACATAGACGTCATAGGAGCAATCACAGAAAATGTGCTAAACATAGACAAAGCATCAATAACATAACCTGCTCGCCAGGAAATCCACCTGCTCACGCTGGTGGGGTGTCTTCCTCAGGGCCGCACTACACGTGGGCTTGCATCCTTTTTCACTCATTTTAATACCAGGAATGAATTCCCAACGCCATCTAATCCCATCATCCAAGCACACAGACCCCCATGTCAGCTGCTCCAATTTGCCGGGAACACCTTTAAACGTGGGTTTGCCTGCTGTCCTCACCCCAGGCTGCACGCCTCAGGGGACGGGGATCCACCGCCCACTTTCAGCAGGGTGTGCCCCTCAAGGCAGCTCCCAGGGTGACTGTCATTAAAATATTTTCCTATTTGACAGGCAAAACCTGATCCCAAATCAAAAAGCGGCTGGACACAGGACAGGGCCCCAGAGCTGCCTGAGGGCATCAGGCGACTGCCAGGCGGGGTCTCACCGAGTTCTTTGGAGCCCTGGCTCTCGCTGGCCAGCTCCCCCATCTTCACCAGGGCGTCAAAGTAGCCTTTGGCTGCATACGTCACACCTGAGAGAGAAGAAAAGGGAGCAGTTATTTCCTCCACGAGAGACAGACAAGACCCCCAGCAAAAACATGGCAGTCTTGGCACGCACAGGCCCAACCCCGTCTCCTGCCCAGACAAGGTGGGAGAATACTCGACTTGCTGTGATTTCTGGGTTGGACAGAACCCATCTCTTGTTGATATTCTTGTTTCACCCCAATCATGAGAGCTCCCTTGACTCGTAAGAACACAGCGTACCAGTTCAGGTCCTGAGCTATTCAAGTCAAAATTGCAGAGTGCTGATCCCTATCACGTGCTACCAGGCAGGGCCAGGCGGGAGGGAGTGTTGTACTAACTGTATTTCATGAGACAAAGAACCAACCCTGGACAAGGAAACTGCAGAGCTGGGCAGTGGGAAGCCATTTCCCCACAGATCCCCAAGCTGAGCCTGGAGTGGGAGAACTATTTCCCATCGCTTCACAGTCTCAGACCAGGACGCCCGTCACAGCTGATCAAAGGAGGCTAAAGGCACCATTTGGTATTGCCGCCGCCTGAGGGGCCTCCCAGCATCTCAGAGGCAGAGTCTGATCTAATCAGAAGTGGGTGTGAAGGGCTCCGGGCCTGCTGAACTCCTCCACAGCCACAGGGGTGGAGCAGGCTCCTGGAAGAGCCTGGGCTTCCTCCTCAGGGACTGCAGGGAGCGCCTGGCAAACTCCTCCACCTGACAGGGAGCCCCGCCCTGACCTCCAGGCTGCAGAAAGGGCGGGGCAGGGCCCCGGAGAGCAGCATAATTACAATTTCTAATCCGTTTTCTACAGAATCCACTTAGGCGCCTATAACTGGGCACTTTATCAAATTTTATTTATATACTTTTCAATTAAGCGCACAATTTGTTCTGCGGCACAAGACCACGTCCGCAGAGGAATGAAGGCCTGTGCCTGGGAGGGGTGGGCTGCCTCAAATAAAAGAAAAACGCAACAGCAGAAGTGTGACTCCAGGGCAACTGGCTGCGGCTAAGGTGGCGGTGCTGCCTGGACGGCCGGCCGAGCTCATTCCTTCGAGGCCCTCAAGAAAAACAGGAGGAGAAAGTAAAGCTCCAAGTCTCTGCACTCCGCCCCACCGCCCTCAAGAGGAACCAAACAGGAGCGGAAAGGCCCCGAAGGAACCCGCGCCTTGGTGGCATCAAAGGGCTGAAGTGCCTGCTCACCCAGAGGAGGGGAGCACAGGCCCCGGCCCCCACCGCAACCCACGGGAAGCGGCATCCACACCACTTCCCTGTCCTCGGAGAGCCACGTGAGGGCTACAGAAGACTCTACTGTAGATGAGGTGGTCACCAAGTGTCCTACAGACGAGTGGCTCTGGAAAAAGGAAGCCATCGTCAGTCTGCAACGTGCAAGACCAGCCCCCATCTCCAGGGGTGGGATGATCTGGACTCTGGATCCCCACTGTAATGCCCAAGATTCAGACCCGGCTGGGAAGAGATGAACAACTGGTCTCATTCACAGGACATGGAACTTAGCTGGGCTCAGAGAATCTGGACACAGTGTGCTGTGCCTGGAGATCATGGGATCGCCATGGTTGGAAGCCCTCTGCACCCACCTCGAGCCGGGCCTCAGCCTATCTACTCTGATTTGGGAGCCTCTCTCCAGTGTCAACATTTCAGGCCAGAGGCAAAGGCAGCTCTTCCTGGGCCCCCCATGAAGCTGCCCAACAACCAGGGTGCACCGTAGGGGAGCAAACCAGGTGCAACTTCCACCAGGAGGCCACGCCGACCCTCAGAACGGCCATAGGCTCTGCTGCCGACTTCCACTACCTCATCCAAGAGGCTCCTGGCTGGGGGACAGGGGTCACTGCCACAGCCCAAGGATCTCCACTGTCATTAAAACCCTGCAGACGGCCGGGCGCGGTGGCTCACGCCTGTAATCCCAGCACTTTGGGAGGCCGAGGCGGGCAGATCACAAGGTCAGGAAATCGAGACCATCCTGGCTAACACAGTGAAACCCCGTCTCTACTAAAAATACAAAAAATTAGCCGGGCGTGGTGGTGGGCGCCTGTAGTCCCAGCTACTTGGGAGGCTGAGGCAGGAGAATGGCGTGAACCCGGGAAGCGGAGCTTGCAGTGAGCCGAGATCAGGCCACTGAACTCCAGCCTGGGTGACAGATGAGACTTCATCTCAAAACAAAACAAAACAAAACAAAAAACAAACAAACAAACAAATACCCTGCAGACTTTCGCTGGAGGAAGGACAGCTCTTTAAGACAATTTTGATGAGCAGGTCCCTCGGGCTGCAAGCCCGGGCCCAGGGATGTAGAGGAGGGGCAGGGTGGAGAGAAACAAGGCTGCTCCTGGGGCAGCCATGGGGGCCCCTGCAGGGTGCCGGGTGCAAACAGATGGTGGCCCAAAGGAGCTCCCTGTCCCGTTCATGCCCACAAGGAAACATGAAGGCCACCCCCCGCTAGACGTGGCAGGCGGGCACAACTGGTCCACCTGGGGAGCTGAGAAGGACGGCAGTGCCAGGGACAGGGCTTCTGCCAGGTGCTCGGTTGGGGTGCTTTCTCCCCAGGTGACAACGGAGTAAAGGTGGTAAAAAAAAAGAACGAGGGCTGACCAACTCCTGCCCCCTCCTTGCCACCTCTAACCTGGCACCAAAACTGGACAAACAACTCCACCCAACACCAGGAAGCCGTGCAGGAGCCGGGGGCGGCCGGCGGAGATGCAGTGCGTGTCCTGGAACACACATGATCTCCTCCCTGCTAGGGAATGTGGACTTTGCCCGTGAAGATGCTGCAGTTACAGGGACAGACATGGTAGAGGGTACAGGGAGACCGGGGGTCACTGCCCAAGAACAGCAAGTCCCCATCCATGGCAGGACTCAGCCATGAGCGCCTGCGGGGCCAACAGGGCAGGTGAGAAGGGCATCTGGGGACAAGGAAGCCACTCCCCACCAGGACGGAAAGACCCAGGTGCACCCGAGGCACCCCTGGGTGGGGTGGGGGTGATGGGAAGTGTCTCAGGGAGACAGTGGGAAGAATGGAATCTCCCTGCAGCCACCAGCCTGCCACACCCTCTGTCCCGGCTCTTTGTGAGAAGGAGCTGCAGGGTGTTCGCTCATCTCCCAAACCCGAAGCCGCTGTAGTTACGAACAGCTTCATCCCAGCCCTGATCCCACAGTTTCTACATGATTCTGAGGGACTGACATCCACACCCCTCCCGTCTCTAGATGCCACAGGACAAGAGCAGCCCGCACAGGCAGGGGCGTGCTGCCATGGTGACAGCAGACCCAGTCCAGAGTGCATGGGCTACACCTTCACTCAGAGCCGCTGTCCAGCTTTGTTGCTGGAACAAAAGACCTCCTTTCGCTCCTGACCATGCCCCACAGGCTGTGCCCAAGTCCATCTGCCAGCTCAGGAGGCAGCTCCCACCCCTTGGGGCCCAGGCGCAGTTCTACCAGCTCAGCAGGCAGCTCCCACCCCACGGGGCCAGGGCGCAGTTCTACCTGCCAGTGCCTTCTCATAATTCTTCCCCATGGCGATGAAGTTCCGGAGGCTAGGGTTGAACTGCTCCATGATGGTCTGGAAGAAAGCAGAAGAAAACAGCATTACTGGCAGAGGTCACCCTCATGACTCCGAAGGGTCCGAACACAGAGGAGAAAACCCAGAGCAGGCACCCCTCCCAGGGGTCGACACCACAAATGCTCAAGGTGGGCTTCCCAAGTTCAAATCCCAGCCATGCCCTTGATCCATGTCCTTGGGAAAATGACCTTCCTGAACCTCGGTTTTCACATCTGTACAAAGGGGTGAGAAGAAACCCTGCCGCAGAGCAGTGTTTCCGGACTGAAGGAGCGCATTTGCATGGTGCAGCAGGCAGAATACAGCTGGCGCCGAAACGCGCTGCCGCCAAGGTGCTGTTCCCCATTGGCGCGGCTGAGTCAACCCAGAAGGGCCCCCCACCGGCCACACACAATCGCTCAATGACGCCGGCGCCCCCCTCCCACTAAAATCCTACTCAACACATCAATTACCAAACATCAGCTCTGATTAGCGCCATCGCAGCCTGATCTGCAAATGCCATGCTATGAATAATCCAACGGATCTGGGTCTGTTTGCCCGACGGACGGGCATCTCGGTGCCAAGATCAGCAGTTCTTAGACTCAAGAAATTAGATTTTCACTGCGAAGGCCAAATAAATGTTTTAATTACAAGGGATAAAAACAGGCACACACAAACAACAGCCATATGAGAATTCTACCGGCATAACACACACTGACTGTCAACAGCCAACCCCCACCAGCAAGGGCCCGGGGAGCAGCTCCAGCAGAAACTCCGGCTCAGCCACCTCCCGTGTCTTCCGGTCATTTGTTATGATGTGATCCTGATCTTTCCTGAGGATCACAGGAAGGGAAGCCGCCCAGCCCTGTCGCAGACAAGCAGGAGGCTCTGGGGCCCCAACCCACTCAGCCCCAACCTGTGGGCTACAGAGCGGGGAGGGAAGGGCAACTGCATCCCCCACCCACTCTCCCAGCACCTGGCCTCAGCCTCCAAAGCCAAGAGAACAGATAAAAAGGGCATTTAGGGACAAGGAAGCCACTCCCCACCACGGGACCCGCCTTCAGAAAACCCACTATTTGACGCGTGTTCCATCCCCTGCCCTGAGGTATGGCCAGGGTGTGTGTTCTTGGGGATCGAGGCCCTGAGTTCTGCACTACACCAGGGCTCACGGCAGGCCAGGTCACCGCAGTCCTGCCTGTGCTGGAACCTCCGGTGGTAACGCCACCCGGCCAAATCCCAGGGCAGGTGCTCCTTCCTTCCTGGATGCAGCAAGGGTGAGGGCGGGTGAGGGCGCCTCTTCGTGCTAGCCCAGAGGCCACGTGCACGGGGTGGGGGATGCAGCAGCGACCCAGCCACAAAGTCCTGTTCTCACAGAGCCAGCGTCTCCCGAGGGAAGGCAGGACTAGGAGGGCCAGTGCTTCCGCAGAAGTGGGATAGGCGTGCTCAGCGAGACGTGGAAGGCAGGCAGGGAAGCACTTTCCATGCCAGAGAGCAGCGGGCAGACCAGAGCAGGGCAAAGGCCCCGAGGCAGGCAGGGCCCGTGGTGAGTTCCTGGGAAAGTAGGACCCGGCGTGAGGGTGGAAGGGGCCCAGGGGAGGCAGGAAGAGGAAGAGGTGGGTGTGGTAATGGGATAGCCCCTGAGGCCGGGCTGTATGAAGCTAAGGAGGGTCTGAGCAGAGCGACGGGCCAGCTACATTTAAAAGATCCCGCTGGGTGGGATGCGGTGGCTCACACGTACAATCCCAGCATTTTGGGAGGCAGAGGCAGGAAGATCACTTGAGCCCAAGTGTTCAAGACCAGCCTGGGCAACATGGTAAGACCCCGTCTCTACAAAAAATTCAAAAATTAGCTGGGTGTGGTGGTGCACGCCTGCAGTCCCAGCTAGTCAGGAGCCTGAAGTGGGAGGATTGCTTAAGCCTGGAAGGTCAAAGCTGCAGTGAACTGTGATTGTGCCATTGCACTCCAGCCTGGGTGACAGAGCGAGATCCTGTCTCTAAAATAAATAAAACAGGCCGGACGCGGTGGCTCACGCCTGTAGTCCCAGCACTTTGGGAAGCCGAAGCGAGCGGACCACGAGGTCAGGAGATTGAGAGCATCCTGGCTAACATGGTGGAACCCCGTCTGTACTAAAAACACAAGAAAATTACCCGGGTGTGATGGCACGCACCTGTCATCCCAGCTACTTAGGAGGCTGAGGCAGAAGGATGGTGTGAACCCAGGAGGCCGAACTTGCAGTGAGCTGAGATGGTGCCACTGCATTCCAGCCTGGGTGACAGAGCAAGACTCCATCATAAATAAATAAACAAACAAACAAATAAATTAAAAAAACAGGCCAGACACGGTGGCTCACACTCATAATCCCAACACTTTGGGAGGCCAAGGCAGGTGGATCACGAGGTCAGATCGAGACCATCCTGGCCAACGTGGTGAAACCCCGTTTCTACTAAAATTACAAAAAGCCGGGAGTGGTGGCAGACGCCTGTAATCTCAGCTACTTGGGAACCTGAGGCAGGAGAATGGCTTCAACCCGGGAGGCGGAAATTGTGGTGAGCTGAGATTGCGCTACTGCACTCCAGCCTGGCAACAGAGTGAGACTGTCTCAAAAAAAATAAATAAATACAAAAAAAACAAAACAAAAGAGAAGATCCCTCTGGCTGCTCAGGGGAGACTCGATTTTAGCCAAGGGCCCTGGCGTATGCTGGGAGACCCACCAGAGGCTCTGGGATGTCAGAGGAGAAGAGAGGCACCTGCCATGCAGGCCTCTGTTCTAAAGGGACGGGGATGCTGGAGGAGAGAGGCACGTGCCACGCAGGCCTCTGTTCTAAAGGGACAGGGATGCTGCAGCACAGCAGTGTTAGCACTGAGCTAAACACTTAGCAATGAACCAGGAGCCTGGACACTTTAACTCCCAGGAGCGCCTGGGAGCCGGGGCAGGGAGGCCACACAGGGAGTGGGGTGAGATGTGTCTGGCGCCCAGGAGAACATGAGCCAGAGACGACGCCTGAGAGTTACCGGCAGAGAGGAGAATGCTGGCGCTCTCGGCAGCCTGGTTCAAACTGACCATGCAGACCGGGACTGGCGGTGAAGGTGGTTGGGAAATGCTGCCGGATGCATGTTTCTTGTAATGAAATCAAGCAGAAGGGGGCATCAGCCAAGTGAGGAGGATGAGGCCAATTCTAGTGTTCTGGTGTGCGTGTGCTGTCTGCGTGCACATCTGTGTGCCCGTGTTTGTGTACAGACACGTGCACGTGTGCATGTGTGTGCTGAGCTGCAGCACCAAGCATGTTTCTCACCCTATGTGACACAGGTATGAAAACACTACCACAGAGGGTGGGCACGCCAGAGCAGACCCCTTGCTCACAAGAGCCCCACGTGCTTGGCTCCAGGACCACGACCCCCACAGGCCCCCAGGCGGAAGAGGCTCAACCTGAGCCCTGTGAGCTCCACTAACATCCTGAGCAGCAGGAGAAACAGGCCAGGAGCCACCCAGGGCCAACCATGGTGGGTCAGCACAGCGGCCACGCCTACCGCATGACGCATGGGGCAGCACCAAGGTTTCGCTTCCTTAGTGCAGCAGCTGAGCTCACACGGAAGGAATGCAGGAGACAGCGGGCAGGGAACAGCCACCAGGCCACCTGGGCATGGCCCTGCTTCCATCTGCAAGAGAGCAGCGGCGGCCGGGACACACAGGTGCCGCCGTCCTGGCCCAAAGGCAATGGCAGAGGCACCGATTCCACCAAGCTGACGTTGTAAGGGGGGACTCCCCTTCCCCGGCAGGCGGAAGGGCCAGTTCCTCCTTCTACATCTGCATCCAGCCGCTGGGCCAGCAGAGGGGCCTTCTGTGGAGCCCTGCCTCAGACTCGCACAGTAGATGTCACCCACCCCTCCTCCGGGTTCCTCCCTCTCCCAGGAACCACAGGAGGAGCCCAGTGGCCCATGAAGAGCCTAGCCCCTCTGCTCGGAGACCATCTCCAGTCAGGCGTCTGGTCAGGCGTCTCTCTGAGCCTCTGAACCAGTCTATCCCATTATCCTAGAACGCAGGCAGGGGCCATCCTGACCCAGTGGGCCCGTGTGGAGGTCCCCAGCCCGAGGAGAGCCCACCGTGGGGCATACACTCCAGTCCCGCCTCCACTTCCACCTCCAGCTCCCCTAACTAGGCCAAGGTCCTGGTCCGGGGGCCCATAGCCAACAGGCGCTTTGCAGTGCCCGGGGGTCCCCGGGTGGGGGCAGGGGAGCCAGTGACAGGCAGCTCCAGCTCCTCCGGAACGAACACCAACAGCAGCGGCCCCAGGTGGAAAGAACTCTGTTCTCAGCCACACCAGGGCGGCTTTTCCAAGTCACTGAGCGAGTGTATCTTTTTGCAGGATGCCACCACAAAGGAGCTGAGCTCAGACGCCCCTGACAGTGCTGGGGTGAGGGGTGGGGTGGGGGGAGATCGGGAAATTCTGTGGGCTTTAAAAGGGGAAGGGAGCTTGTTTCTTATCAACACCAAGGGGTGCCAAAAAACAGAAAAATCTAGGCCAGGAGGGAGAAACTGCACAAGAAAATAACCTCAAACCCTCAGAGGCGCCTCCCTCACACGGCAGGTCTGAAGTGAGTTTAAAGCCAAGCTGTCCACGCTGAGGGCACTCAGGGACACGTTGCGCCATCCTCAAGACCACAACAAAACTAAAAGACTCCTGGGGGGCCACAGGCACAGAGAGAGCTCCCCAGGGTCCCACATTCTGTGACCCCGTCCTCTCTGCCAAGACAGAAATCCTACACCATGAGCAACCACCACACTCCTCAAGCTCTAGGACCTGTGCGGCGCAAACGCAGCCCGGCGCGTGCAGAGCTCTGCTGTGCCCCCGGTGACCACGCACTGGCTCCCTGGGCAGCATTCCTGGGCCGGCACGGACTTCCAGTTCCTCGTTTGTTCATTCACTATTGACCGGGGAACATCTTTCCCACCCCAGGGAGGGTCCTGGGCGGGCCTGCCCATGAAGGGGGTCCTGCCCACGAGGGGCTCCCACACACGCCATGGAAGGCTTCCCCTCATAGGACGCATGCCGCGAAGCGCCGGGGGAGGAGGGGTCCCTGCCCAGGGATGCCTGCACGCTTGGCTGCCCTCCTGCTGGGACGTCCATAGAGACGGATGTCCCAGTGGCCCTGGAGTCGCATGGAATCCAGGCCTTGACCACAGCACGGACCCCAGCTATCCCTACTACAGCCTCCAGGGACCCCAGCTATGCATTTCTGAAGGTACAAATGGGAGGGCCATGTCCACCAGTTGCAGAGGTGGCCGTTAGAGAACGTCGATGAGCCCAGGGAGCCCTTTTGGCTGGCGAGCTGCTGGACACTGCTGGCCACCCTGGAGACTGATGGCCATTATGATTCAGTGCTGCGGGCCGGCCTGGCCAGCGCGGGCACAAGGCAGCAAAACCCCCGTCATCTCCACCTCCTCCCAACTTGGGGAGCAAAGGCACAGTGGCCAGCACATTTACAGAAAGGAGCTCTGCCAAAGGACTTTGCTCTCCTGCCCACTCCTGGGCCGTGCTGGGGTCCACCTTCCGCATGCTCAGGAATTTTTTTTTTTTTTTAAGACAGAGTCTCCCTCTGTCGCCCAGGCTGGAGTGCAGTGGCACAATCTCAGCTCATTGCAACCTCCGCCTCCCGGTTCAAGTGATTCTCCTGCCTCAGCCTCCTGAGTAGCTGGGATTACAGGTGTGCACCACCACACCCAGCTAATTTTTGTATTTTAGTAGAGACGGGGTTTCACCATGTTGGCCAGGCTAGTCTCGAACTCCCGACCTCAAGCGATCCGCCCGCCTCAGCCTCCCAAAGTGCTGGGATGACAGGTGAGAGCCACTGCGCCTGGCCAGGAATTGTTTACCCCTTGGCTCTCCTTCCTGTGACACCGCCTCTCCAGCGCTTTCCTGGCAGGGTGGCCACAAACAAAAGCAGTCTCTCTGCTGACAGTGTCCCCACCTCCCTCCAGCCCCTCAAGGCAGATGCCATGGTGGGCGTGTATGGCCACACCCCTAGGGCCTGCGTGCGTATGGACCCACGCATGCACGTATATCCATGTGTGTGCTGCGGCCATGTGCTGCATGCGTTTACCTGTGCATGTAGACTCACGTGTGTGCTGGATGCATGTGGACCCGTGTGTGTGCTGTGGGCATGAGCCGCTTGTTTACCTGTGCATGTACACTCACGCGTGTGCTGGATACACATGGACCCGTGTGTGTGCTGGGGGCATAAGCTGGACCCGTGTGTGTGCTGCGGGCACGAGCTGCTTGTTTACCTGTGCATGTACACTCACACGTGTGGACACACGTGGACCTGTGTGTGTGCTGTGGGCATGAGCTGGACCCGTGTGTGTGCTGCGGGCATGAGCTGGACCCGTGTGTGTGCTGCGGGCATGAGCTGGGCCCATGTGTGTGCTGTGGGCATGAGCTGTGTGTTTACCTGTGCATGTACACTCACACGTGTGCTGGACGCATGTGGACCCGTGTGTATGCTACATGTGTCTGTGTGTGGCCAGGCTGAGCCGTGTTTTCTATCTACTCAGAAGAACAAACAGAGAAAGAGTGGATGCTAGGACCCTCCCTGGCTGCCTTAGACCCTCATCACCCTAATCCTCACCCAGCCCCTCCATGAGAGTCACTGTTCCATCTTACACATGGACAAGAGGAAAGTGAGGCTCAGGAAGGCGGGGGCCAGCCTACTAGCTCTTGGTGGAGCCCAGAGTCCTGGCTTCAACCCTGCTGACCACACAGCCAGCCTGGTCCCTCTCTCCCAATCGGTCCTGGTATTGCGCCCGACATGCTCCCCAAGGCCACATTCCAGTAATATCAGGAAAAAGGGTGACTCAACTCCACCTGGCCTCTCCCAGGAGGGCCAATGCCCAGGGCGGCTGACTGTTGTGGGGAGGGGCCCTGCCCACCCACTCCCTTGCCCATAGACCAGCACAGCTACTGAGGGGCCAGACTGCTGTTGCCCACTGGACCACTGCCCTCACTTCCACCTCTGTCGAGACAGGCAGAAGCCGGTGGCAGCTGCGTGGCCAGCAGTGCCGGAGGGGCGTCCCCCAGCCCACTGTGCCACCACGGCCACGGCGTGAGGACCCCACACACAGACACAGACCTCACAGCACCCACGGCTCTGGTCCATGTAGACTTGACGGGACTCTGCCTAGGACACCAGGCTCCAGGGAAGGGCACACGGGACACAGCCGAGCCCGGAAGCCCCAGGCCACATGTCCAGCATGGAAGGAGAAGGTGCAGGAGGGGCCCTGCAGCAGCGCAGTGTGGTCCTGGGGGGATACCTCAGAGCTTGCTGTGTGGGGGCCACAGGCTCAGTTCCCTTGGCTGCCAGGGGGGTTGGGGGGCTTCTGTGGGCAGAGAGCATCGGGAAGGTGGCAGCGTCCTCCAGGGCAGGCCACTGCTGACCCCACACACAGGAGCACCCATGAGCTTCAGACCCTGGGAGCCGGCTCACGGGGCAAGAGGAGTGGGGGCTGTGGGGGTGTGAAGGAAGCCTGGCTGGAGTGGCGTCGACGGTCCTGTCCCCTCCAAACACTTGGACATCTGTCCTGGAGGATCCTTCCTGAAGGAAGAAAACCAACTCCAGGAGCCCAGCTGGGAGGGCTGCCTGGAGGAGGCAGATCTTGAACTGCATCTTACTTGGTTCGAATCAGAGACAAACTACAAACACATGTACATGGATTTAGGAAACGGGATGCACGGAAGCTTCTGGGAAGAAACGACCCGCAGGGTGAGGACGGGAGCCTGAAGGTGGGCTGGAGCCTGCAGAATGGGATCCCAAGGGGAACGGTGACAAACCAGGCAGAGCTAGCATCCTCCTCCTTACCCTCTGTGGCCGGGGGTGCAGGAGCCGGCAGCTCTGCCTCCCTGTATTAATGGGGTCCCCACAGCCAAGGGCAGGAGGAAACTGTGTGGCCAAACCCCTCTGCCATGCCAGGGGCCCCCACCATAAGTCCCCCCAGGCCATGAGACCCCGCAGAGGGCTCTGGGTATCAGGAAGCAGGCACCTCTCTGGAGGCAGGAGGAGGCCAGCCTGTTCCAGAACAGAGGGGGCTGGTTCCCCACCCTGCTCCAGAAGGGTCAGGAGGGGCCACTACGCTTCTCCAAGGACAGCTTCGGCGTGGCCTGGCTGACCCAGACTCCCCCAGAGCCACACAGGTCAGACAGATGGAGGGCACACCCCAGCCCCTCCTGGAAGACTGAAGGGAGACACCCAGGTCCCACCCATACCAGGGACTCCTGCAGGGTCCCGGGCAGCCTGGCCACCGGTCATGGTGGGGTCAGCGTGAGGGGCTGGGATGTCCCCTAAGGTGGTAGCTCCGGTTCTCAGCCTCCAGGAGCACCCACAGAAAAGCCATCAACATCATAATAAAGTGATTCCTTGTGACTTTGGCACGGTGCCCAGATGTGACCAGAGGAGCAGGTGGCCTCCCGCCAGGAGGGGCCCGAGGTGCAGGGACTCCTTCCCTCATGCTACCTGCCCTACCCGCCAGGCTCCTGGGAGGCCCCAGGACAGGGACCAGGAATGCTACAGCTAAAAACAACAGGGACAAATGCCAACACTAAGGCCAGCTTCTGAGCCAGGCGCTTCTGCCCTCTGCCTGTGGGAAGGGCCACATGGCCATTCCCCTGCGCCCCCGGCCCCAGCCCCAGCCCGGGGCCCTGCTTCCCTTTCAGGGTTGCAGCAGCAACTCCCTTTCCATGGGCCTGAGACACCTGCACGCCCTCTGTGAGCTTTCTCCTGGGGTCCTCAACTCTCAGGGGCCCCAAGTCTGAGCCCTCCTGAACGAGGTCCCCAGGAGCAGAGGTCCACAAAGGCAAAAGCCACACGTGGGGCCTTGCACGCAGGACGCCATGACCCGGCCCGCGCAGGAGGAGCCGCAGCCCAGCAAAGTCCAAACACAGCACCAAGCAGTCTGGCCACTTCCTTCCTGTCCGAGAGGCACATCCTGCCTATCCCAGCTTCAATGGGGACAGAGCCCCTTACAAACACCTTCCAATGTCCAGCCACCCCGGCCTGGGTCACAGAACTTAGCAACTGCTCAGCCTCACAGGGTGTCCAGCCGCCTTTCGCCTGTGGCCAGCACTGAGCTGGCGCCTTGCCAGCTGACTGCTCGTCCAATAGAATCAGCTGTCCCCGGGGAAACCTTCCTGTTGTCATCAACTGCGGGCTGCAATCTGACTGAGGCTGGAAGAGAAAACCACCATAGGCTTTTAATACAATCAACCTGAAGACAGACAGGTGGTCACCTCCAGGCAACATGGGAGACCCGGCCCCTCCAGCAGCTACTGCACTCCGTCGCGGGGTGGGGCCCACTGGGTGTCATGGCTGAACTGTGTCCCCTCCCAAGATGCACGTGTTGAAGTTCTAACCCCCGGCATCACGAAGCGCAACTGTGTTTGGAAACAGGGTCTTTAAGAAGATGATAAAAGTAACTGGGGTCACTAGGGTGGGCCATAATCCCTATGACTGATGCCTTATAAAAAAGAGAAGCCGGGCGCGGTGGCTCACGCTTGTAATCCCAGCACTTTGGGAGGCCGAGGTGGGCGGATCACGAGGTCAGGAGATTCTCTACTAAAAAACAAAAAAAAAAAAAAAATTACCGGGTGGTGGCGGGCCGTATCCCACTACCCGAGGGAAAGGAAAGGCTGAAAGTCCGGTCACCACCTGGCCTGCAAGAACCCCCGAGGCCACTGCCCCGTCCCCTCCCTGTGAAGGCACTGGCCCGGTCTTTCGGGCTGGGCTCACGGCTGGAGGAGAGACTGTGGCTTAACAAGCAGGGAGGCAGCCTTGGAATGCCTGTACGGCCCCACCTCCCGCCAACCTCAGGTCAGGCAGGTGGGAGGTGCCGGCCCGGGCACTGCGGCCACACTCAGGAACACAGGATCCCAGGAAAGCAGACAGCGGCAAGCAGACTCGGGGCGGGACTTTCCGGCTCTGGACCACTGACCTCTGATCTCTGAAGAACTTTCTGTCCCACAAGCTAGCGATCGTGGCCACCACTTACCCAGTACTCTCTCTGTGCCAGGAAATACGCTATTGTCCCACTGAATTAATGAGAAAACAGAAGCCCAGCAGTGAGAAAGCCTTCCTGAACTCCTTGAACTCCTGAACGGAAGGACAGAAGCACGGCTGGAGAGCCAGAGGGCCCTGGAGTTGGCTGGCCAGTTTCAATGGGCTCAGCCACTCCAGCTTATGGGCGGGGACACACTTCTCCCCCGAACCGAGGATCCCGTCAGGCAGGGACACCCAGGATCCGCACACGAAGCAACAGTAACAAGGCTGAGCACAGAGAATGCCCAGAGCAGTGTCCGGTGTGCGCAGTGGTCAGGCCTCCCGGGTGCCGGGACGCTCCAGTGTGAGCAGTGGCAGGGCCTCCCAAGTGCCAGGACGCTGCAGGCCCAGCCGTCTCCAGAGCCAGGGCATGAGACAGCGGTGACACCGCCCAGGCCCCAGCACCCCAGCTTCACAGCCACATCCCTAGATGGGACTCCTGCCACCGGTCGGACTGCAGCCCACAGCTCTGCTCCACGGCCTGGGGCCACCGAGGCCCTGGAGTCTCAGCCCAGGAGCAGGACAGGTGGAGGCTGATGCTCCATCCATGCCTGGACTGTGTGAGGATGGGCTTTCCATGGTGGAACAAACGGAGATGACACAGGCCTCCTCTGGCAGACATAGTCGGCCAGGGAAGAGGGGGCTGGAAAAGCGGGTATGGGGGGACCCAGGTCCACTTCATTTCAGGTGGTGGCATCCCGGCCTCCACCACACCCACTGGTTTAAAAGCCCCACCTAGACTGGACGCAGTGGCTCATGCCTGTAATCCCAGCACTCTGGGAGGCCAAGGTGGGAGGATCATTTGACCCCAGGTGTCAAAGACCAGCCTGGGCAACATGGTGAAACCCCATCTCTACTAAAAATACTAAAATTAGCCAGTGTGGTGGCGCACACCTGTAATCCCAGCTTCTTGGAATTGCCTGAGCCCAGGAGGCAGAAGCTGCAGTGAGCCAAGGTCACACCACTGCACTCCAGCCTGGGTGACAGAACAAGACTTTGTCTTAAATAAATAAGTTAAATTAAATTAAATTAAATTAAAAGCCCCGCCTGGAAGCTAGAAGGCCACTCTGCCTACCACTAGCAGCATCCACCCAGACCACGCTTGGCTCTGGGTGAGACAAACCCTCTACTGGACAGATTCCAGCTCCTGCGGCCAGGGGACACCCTCTCCCCCACCACCATCCCCACCCCATTCTAATGTCAAGATGTCGCTCTTTTCTGGCACAGGCACCTGTGCTACCCCAGCGCATTCCACCACTCGCGTCCTGCGACTCCCACTGGGGCAGCCATGACAAGCAGGCGGTCACCTGGCATGGCCCACCTGCTAACTGTCCCCTGCCACAACCAGGCAGGGGCACGCCTGGACAGCTCAGTGTACAAAACACATAAGGACCATCCGAAGAAGGAACAGGAGGCCTGGCTGTTGTCTGAAAACCTGCTGATCAAGAAAGCACCAGGGTGCGTTTGCTCACACATGGAATCCCAGCACTTTGGGAGGCCAAGGTGGGAGGACTGCTTGAGCCTAGGAGTTCAAAACCAGCCTGGGCAACATAGCAAGACTCCATCTCTACCAAAAATTAAAATTAAAACAAAAATTAGCCGGGCACACAGGTGGGGCACGCCTATGGTCCTGGCTACTCAGGTGGCTGAGGCAGGAGGACTGTGTAAGCCCAGGAGGTTCAGGCTGCAGTTGAGATGTGATCACACCACTGCACTCCAGGCTGGGAAACAAAGCAAGACTCTTTCTCCAAAAAACAAAAAGAACAAAACAAAACAAAAAACAAAAACAAACGAACAAACAAAAAACGAAAAAACACTACCCAATTATAAGACAACTGTTCCAGTAAGTATAAAATAAAAACTCTAAGCAAAAACAAAAGCATCCTTCTGTAACTGACAGCCTTTTCCCCTCCACGGGGCCCCCAGCACCTCACAGCCCAGGACATCAGATCTGATGGTGCCGCGTGCATCCCACCCCTGCCCATCAGAGTGAGGACTAGAGCACTGAGGATACCAAGGCTGGTGCCACCTGACCTGGGACAGGCTCCGGGGCCTCCAGGGACCCTGGGAGCATCCTGCCTGCTGTACCCACTGCCCAGGGAGCAAGATTTGGCCAAGGTTGTATGGCCAGGGGACAGGCCAGGCGAGACTCCTCCAGGCAGGCCTGGCAGGAAGCCCAAGCACCAGGCAGGATTTTCCAAGGCTCAGCGGTGACCAAACCGAGAGCCAGTAGACAAGGCTCCATAACGTAAGTCAAAAAGACCAGGGGCAGATGGGGGTTAACTTGAGGGAGGTGTTGGGGGCGTCACTGTGCCTGGCAGGCAGAAATGGGCCCCCGCCAGGGGCACATCCCCAGCCTCCTGCCCCCGGAGGGGACTCCTCAGCACAGCATGGACTCAGGCCCTACCTCCCCACCATCTCCACAGCTTCCTCCACTCTTGTTCCCTGGGCTTTCTGGTCCCCTTGGTGCAGGACCAACACCAAGAGCCCCTGGGCCACAGTAGGAGAAATAGCCCTCAGCCTGCCTAGGCCAGCCCCACACCAGGGCCACCTCCTCAGCCTGCACTGCCCACAGCCCTGGGAAACAGGGATTCCAACCCCATGTGGTGTGAGCTGCCACCACCTCCAGGAAGCCCTCAGAGGGCCCAGGCCACCGCTCGAGGAGCAGACCCTCAGCAAAGGTGGGACAGTGATTCAAGCATGAACGCTCCAGAATCCAGAAACAAGATGTGTTCATTCCCGAATACTGATGGGCCCCTCACAGGCTGGCCGCCGTTCCACGCCCAAAGGAGACATCTGTGGGCAGGACAGATCAAGCCCTTGCAGTCACAGAGCCAAATGGGTCCCTTCTCGGCCTCCCCTTCTGCCTCTGGGTTGAGGCCCCTCGAGTCATCGTGCAGCTGTACAGGCACAGCCAGGGGCCAGGAATCAATCAGCGCTCGGGGGAGGTGGAAGTGCGTTGGACGCCGGTGCCAGCACCATCCCGCCTGCCTGTAATTACTAGGGATCTTAGCGCAGGCTGTGGGGGACGGCTGACGGCGCCGGCCGCCCAAGTGCAGAGCTTCCAGGGGACCACGGGCTCTGTGCAGCCACGAAGATGCTTCCCTATCCTGGGGCCTCAAAGAAAGTCACCAGACAAGATGGCTGGGAAGGCAACACAGGGCAGACTCTGGCTGAGTGCAAGGAAGGACAGGAGCCAGCCTCAGCTAGCAGTCAGTGGCACCCCACCTCCACAGACGGTGCGAGTGTCCCCACCCATGGTGGCAGCCACAGGCAACACTAGCCCAGGGCAGCTGGCAGAGAGGACCATGCAAGGGCTGGGTGGGGACAAGTGGTGATGTCCAGCTCTGCTCACCACCTGCCACTCCTGCAGTGACACTGGGGTTGCTCTCCTGACCAAGGCCCAGACCTGTGAACTGGGGAGAAGGGTGAACTGGGCCTCAGCCTCTTGGCCAGCCTGCCTCCTGGAGCTCGGAAGGAGGACAGGCCCCTTCCGCTCAATGACTGGGTCGCACACCAGCCCTCCCCTGCAAGACCACCTATCCTTGACAGCTCAGCCCATGGTGCCTGTGGCCAGCAGACAGGGCTCGGCCCTCAGGCCTCGACCTTTGGAAGCTTCAGTGGAAGACAAGACAGCAACAGGAACACAGCTCCCAGCAGCCCCCACCCACTGCCCTCCCATCTAACGGTGGCCCCTGAGAGCCCAGGGCAGCACCGGCCTTCATTTTAACCCTGAACCTCAAGTCCACTCGGCCAGTCCCACGAGCCAACCAATCTCTCCAATGAAGGATACTTGCTCAAGGCAAGGCCTGTGGGGACAGCAGGTATGGGCAAGACACTCTCCCCCAACCAGCCCACAACTCCACAAGCGCCACATCCCAGAACCGCCTGGTCACATCCATCGGTAGACACGGACCTCATGCAACCACCAACGGCACAGCAGGCATGGGACACCAAGCGAGCACTGGACACCACCTGGGGCCAGCAGGCATGGGACGCTGAGCAAGCGCCAGCAGAAGGACCATGCACCCTGGAGCCAACAACTGGCAGGACAGTGCCTGGGGCCAAAGCCCACAGAGGCTGGGCAGCCAGTCTTTGTGCCCTGGCCACCCCGCCGAGGGGACCACATCAGCACTGCTCCTGGGAGACGTGCCTCCTGCTAAAGGCTGGCAGTGGCGAGGGCAGGTAACACAGAACACGACATGCACACGTGGAGAAAATGCAGGCCAGGTCCACTCAGTGGCAGCAGACCCAGCCACCCTGTGGCAAAATGGTGCCCACGGGGGCCACCCCAGAAAGTATCCCTAAAAACAAAGCACCACATGCACGTGCGCACACACGGACACACACACACATGCGCACGGAGCTGGGACCGGCACTGCATTTCTCTCCTCCTCAGGTGCTGGGTCTGCTGCCCCCCAGGCAGGCGGCTCCAATGCCAGGAGGTGCCTGTCAGCAGGAGGTGCCTGTCAGAGACCACTCCCCACTGTCTCCAAATGGAGGGGATGGTGAGCTCCGCACACCCCAGGAAGAAGCTGGATGTGGCAGAGAGGAGTGGCCAGGCCCGGGCAGCCGAGCCTGGAGCAGAAAAGCCGGCAGTGTGCTCCCTGCCACCCAGCACATGACGCCCACCACCTGGCGCCAGCCCTTACCAATCACACCAGAGGTGGCAAACCCAACTGGCTCCTGGCTCCAGGAACCCTGTGGCACCCGTCTCCTCGAAGCACAGCTGCGGCCCCGCCAGGCTGGCTTCCCCACCAGCTGCTAGAGTGACCAGCCAGGGCCAAGAGCCTCGGCACAAGGAAGGCCATGGCCACGTCTGTAACAGGGACTCCTCCTCCTCCCCGGATGCTCTCTCACCTCACATATTCTAGGACAGGCTGTGGGTCAATGGCACTATTCCCAGAGAAGGTGCTGGAGCCGCCACACTCCAGGTCACGGGTCACCTGGGAGCCAGGGCTTCTCTGCGGACATGAGACCTTGAGGAAAACACCCACCTGACATTCGCCTGGCATTCCAGGAGCCACAGCCAGCCAGGGAGCCAGGCCCTCAGCACGCAGCGATGCTTGGGGCTTCCCCAAGAGGGCTGCAGCTTCAGTAGCCTTAATTCCAAAGGCCACTGGAGGAGGCAGATTCCAGCACTCCCTCCCTCCATCTGGGCCATTACCCAGGGCTACCTGAGCGAGCGCCGGGCCCGGGCTCCTGTGGCGGAAGGGGTCTTCCTCGTCTTGCCCTCCCAACACCTGCAGGGCCCAGCCCACACAGTGCCCCCAGAAGTTCTGAGATTACGTTCTCGGCAAACACCGGGAAGCCGTTCCGCTCCCCTCCCCTTCATCTTCCATGAAATTCCCGAGGACACAGCTCCCAAGGGAATGGAGCCACCAGAAAAGAGGTCAAAGTCTGCGTTACAGATTCTTACAGGGAAGAAAATCAAAACTGCACTTTTTATTCTTGCATTTTTAATCAGCAAGGCCAAGGACAAGCGTCCTCCTTTGCCAAGGCAAACACCACTCAGAACTGCAGTTAAGGCGATGCAATGTCCAAACCAAACAGCTGAGCCGCATCGCGGGTGACACTAAGCAGGCCACAGCCCAGCCGTTCCAAGAGGCACTGCCAGGGCTCTGCAAGCCGCCAACCCAGGCACAGGAGCGGCCCCGGGAAGAGATGCCAGAGGCAGCACCGTCCCAGGAGAGGATGGACCTCAGCACTGCCTGGACCGGCTGGACCAGCCCAGGCGTGCACACCGGTGGCTTCAGCGGTCTCCTAACTATGTCTCCACGTGGGCTGAGTTTCTGCCTAGCCGACATTGCCAAAAGCTGCCCAACCAGTACCGGCACTACCAAGGCACCTTGAGCTCCCCAGTGACAAAGCACAAAAAGGTAACAGCACCAGGATTCAAAGACTCAGCAGTCAGGCCCCCGGAGTGGCAGCAGGAGCCACCTACCTACAAAACCAACCCTGCCTGTGTGCAGCAGCAGTGCAAGCCTGCCGCCAGGGCAAAGCCTTTCCAGAGTGGATCGGCCCTTCAGACACCTACGGCCTACCGCGTCCAGCCGTGCTAAATCAAATCATCAACCGCCGTATCTTCACTTGGGAAAATCACCAATTAACCCACCCGTGGAAGACAAAACGCAGAACCTGTGTGTTTCACGTGCTCCAGACCTGCTAGTCTGCGTCCACAGGGGCTCAAAGTCCCCAAACACTCAGTCCTAAGAGTTTCCTGCCAGCAGATTTCACTCACACCTGCAAATAAATTACAGCTTCACCTAGGTGAAAGCCGGCTGCCCGGTTAGGAGAGTTTTATTAAGGACGATCACCGGGTCAGTCCCCCAGAGCAAAACCACTCCATGTACCCACCCCCTGCCAACTCTCACCACGAAAGTTCCTGCTTTGTGGTTTCAGCGCAGAAGCAGAGAAAATAGGAAAAAGGTTCCACTGGTACTTCTCCTCCACCCTCTGCAATCACGAACAAATCGTAATTGAACTAATGACTAATAATTTAATAAACTTCCCTCCCTTGACAGCATGTGCTTCTACAGAGCAACAAGGCCAGAACCGTATGCCACAGACTCTGTGAAACCAAACCTAACCACCCCAGAGCCTGTGCCTTTCCCAAGCCGACTCCTCAGGTCACCCTGAATCCTGTTTACCAGTGATTCCGACGTGGCTTTAGGACTCATCTGGTCGACCTCACCCGCCTTCAGAATCCTTCCTGACTGAGACGGCCCCAACTTCGCAAGCTTTATTGAAAGCTGTATTCAAGTGCAATCTGCCTCCTGCACTCCAACTGGAACCAGAGGGGCCACCCCAGAGGCCTCCATCTGGCTCTCCCAAGCCTGAGAGCTACGAGGGCTTCGCAGGCCCCTGGCCAGGCACGCCTTGGCCGCCTAACACAATCAGAACAGTTACTCTGCCGGGCAGGGCGCAAGCCAGTTAGGAAGCATGAACCAGCAACTGCCGGGTAAACACCCACTCCACTCATCGCCCAGCCTGTCTCTGAACCTTCAGTTTTGAATCAAAGCACATCCGTAAGAGATCGCCCAGGACCCAGGGCCACCCAGGGCAGGGGTTTTCTCCTCTGAGAAAATGCTCCCTGAGAGCTGCTGGGCTCAAGCGTGGGGGTCTGGACCGAGAATGTATACTGAGGAAAGAGGAAACCAAGGGCCTGTTTGTCGATATCCCAGCCAGAAGAAAAACGACCAGGGAGGGGGCGGCAGGGGAGGCTTCCAGCGGTGCTCTGCGTCCCTCGGATGTGAACCTGTCATTTCACAGACGAGAACGTGGATGCCACTCTTAACACATTTGAAGCAAAGGCAGGCACGTCAGCCTCCTACACAATTAGTCTTCTCTCTCCGCGGTTACATAAGATGATGGATTATCCGTCCACCCATCCAGCCTGCCCGCGCTCCGACCTCCCACCTTAGGCCCCAGCACCGGCGCCGGGCAGGAGTTGTGGACAGGGAAAGCCTGTTGAGAATGAAGTGCCCGAGGCTCGCGCAACCGCGCCTGGAAGAGCCCCACGGTGCCACCGCGCCGGCCGCGGCCTTCGACAGCCCCCATGCCGTCCCGGCCGCCGTAACCCCTGGGCCCGCCGCCCCCGCCCTGCCCGGGTGTGCTACGCCCCGGACAGGTCCGAGGGCTCCCGGGGCCCAGCGCGCGGCTCCGTTCCCGCCGACGCCAAGGCGGGCGCGCGGGGGCCGAGCAGGGCCGTCGGAGCGGGGAGTGCTCCCCGGGCCTGGGGCTGGGGACCGGCCGGGCCGCGGCGCGCATGGGGTGGGGGGGCCCGGGCGGCGGTGGCCACCTGTGAGCGGCCGGCGCCGGGCTCACCACCCCAGCAGCCCGGGTCCCGGGTGGCCGCGCCGGGAAGACCCCCGAAGTCCCAGCCTCCTGGCCCCGCGCGCGGCCCCGGGGCCGCCCTGGTCGGGCTCGGGCGCGCGGGACCCGGGCGCACCCGGAGCGGGCTCAGCTCGGCGCCGGGGGGCGCTCACCTTGTAGACATTTTCCGTGAGCCGGTGCATCTCCTCTGAGCGAGACAGCGACATGGTCCTGGGTCCCGGCTGCACCACAGACCGGAGCGGGGGCGCAAGCGGCGGCGGCAGCAGCAGCAGCGGCAACAGCACGGTGACGAATACGAAAGCAGACCCGAACCACAGAACCCGGCGTCCGGCGGCGGCCACTTTTATAGCCGCCTCAGGCCCCGCCCCGCGGCAGTCCCCGCCCCTGCGTCCCGCCCCCGTTGCGCCCGCATCACCGCCCCCGACCACCCGCCCCCGCCCGGCGCTGCCGCTGCTAGGCAACCGCCAGGCCCCGCCCCCGCACCGCCCTTTCCATTGGTGGGTTCCGGAGAAGGGGGAGGGGGGCGGGATCGGAGGCGGGGGCCTAGTGGCCGACTCCAGGCAGCGATTGGTCGGCTGTGGCGTCGATCCTGGGGGAGGAGTGGGGAGGCGCGGCGCGGGCTGGGGCCCTGGGAGCAGCCTGAGGGGGGCCCGGCAACAGCCGGGCTGGGGGCGGGGAGGCGGGGGCGGGGTGGCGCAGGAAGAAGGAGCAGAAGGTGCGGGGAGGAGAGCTGGGGGCGCCGGCGGCGAGCGCGCGTGGAGGCGGCACTTCGCGAAGTGGCACTTCGGGGCGGGCGGTCGGCCCGCCGGGTCGCGGCCTGGCGCTGCGGGGCGGGGAGCGGCTCGGACGCAGGACGCCTCGGGCCGGGCTTACAGGTGTGAGAGGCCCCGACCCCGCCGCTTCGCAGGTAAGCCCGCCAGGCGGGAGGCGACCCCCCCGGCCGGCCCCTCGGGGCAGAGAGGAGAACCCTGGGGGAGGGGGGTGCTGCAGGAGGACCCTGGAGAGAGCTCGGCCCTGGAGGGGGGACGACTTGGAGAAGGAGGATTTCGGAGGAGCATCGTGAGGAGAGGAGTTGGAGGGAGGATCCAGCAGAAGGTGAACTCTGGGGAGGACCCTAGACAGGCAGACGGCGCTTAGGGGCTTAGGGCCGGGATTCTGGAGAGGGGAGGACCCTGGGGGAGGAGGGTTGGGGAAGAGGATCTTGGAGGAGGGCCCTGGGAAGGAGGATCTGGAGAGGGGACAGGGGAGTTTCCTGCTGGAAGGCCTGGGGACAGGGCGACCCTTAGGGAGGGGGAGGACCCTCGTGCCGGCAGAAGATTCTCGTTGGAGGCAGTTTACTTAGGGAAAGAGGTCTCGGGAAGGAAGGGTCGAGGGCAGTAGGAAACGAGGGGCCCGGAGGACTCTCATGCGGTGGAAAACCCTGGGGCGTGGGGGAACCTTGTAGGAGGGGTGGAGGAGTCAGAGCTGCCTCCAGTTTTTAGGAAGGGTCCTGCTTAAGGGTCCTCCCAAGGGGAGATTCTGCCGGGGAAGCTGGCCGAGTTGGCGCACAGGTCTCCCAGTACAATTCCCTTGGAGAAATATTTACATAAATCAGGCTAACATAGAGGAATTATTTGCTTTACATTGTAAAACACTAGATCTGAGCGTTTCCGTTTAATGAAACCTCTCACTCTCCCAGCCTCCCATCCCTGCAAAATCATTCATTCATTCATTAATTCATTCAATTCATTCAACGAGTCAGGCCCCTGGGGGAGACGCAGTTGTGCTGGCTGGCCGGCAGACCCCCAGACTGGCACGGGCTCATGCAGGTGGAAAGACCAGGGAAGTAAGATTCAGGAAGCATTGCTTCCCTCCCACCACAGCCCCGTGCCTCCTCTCCTCTAGCTGAATTTCCTTCCAGCTACTGGCCCTGGCTGCTTCCTTTTTCTTTATTGTCTCCAGTGTTTGGGGGTAGATCCCTGTATATTTATTTTCTAGGATTCTTTTGGTGGTAAATGACAGAAAGCTCGCTCAAACTGGCCCTAATAAATGAGGGCATTTACCTGAAGGTAGGAGCATCTCCACTAACCCTGACCCCCTTCTTCTAGGCCAGCTTCCTGTTGTGCTCCCTGCACCCACCGACCTCACACACAGCCCTAGGACAGACGTCCACTGGCCTGAACTGGGTCTGGGGCCAACACGGGGCAGGTGGGGGTAGAGCAGTCCTGCCCACCTGGAGGAAAGTTGAATGGCTGGAACCAAGATGACAGATGGAGGCTGGCAGGCAAACACGGGAGGTCTCCTCAGTCCAAGAGGGGAGTCAGCCTGGGGACAGTTCTTCTCCAGGCCCTGCTGCTCCCATCAGCTGCAACACAGGAGAGGTAGGCTCCTCCGGAAAAGCTCCCACGGTCCTGGGTCCCACTCCACCTTCTAGAAGCTCCCATTGTTACTTCCTGGGCTGGCCTGCACATCATCGCGCTACTCCCATCCAAGGGGACACACATTCAGTGACCGACTCAGAACCCAGCCTGCTTTCCAGGTGGCCAGTGGCTCAGCAGTCTCGGTGCCTGGGCCTGCTCCCTCCGCCTGGCAGCTCGGCAGGCGGCTGAATGCGGGCTGGAGGCCTTCCCTGAGAAGAGGGTTATCAGAACACCTGCCATACATGGAAGTGACCAGCTCGGCACCTGAGGAGACGCACCGCCGCTAATGACCGGCGCAGAGCAGGACGTTGTGAGGTCCTCGTACCTAGGAATAGAGAACAAGGGCAAGAAACTCGGTGCCTGCCTGGCATCTGCCCTGCACCAGTGACCTCCAGGAAGGTCTCCACCAAGGATGTTCCCCGGGCACTCCGTGCTTGCCTTCGCCAGCATCCTATGAGGCCTTTCACACTGATGGGGAAGCCTTTCTAAAGGGTATAGGGGGCTGGGGGGCTTGGGGGGAGCTGAGTACCAAGGGTCCCAGGAAGAGACAGGCCAGGCTTATGGGCTGGGCATCCAGAGATCGCCCTGACGCCAGCTCCAGGTGGAGTTAGGAGGGCACTCTTGTCCCGACGCATTTTATTTTGGAGGTGTTCACAGACCACCCTCTCTTCTTGTGATGAGGTAGCTGTGGAACCTCACTGCTTGCCTGAAGGTTGGGCAGCGTGGCTAGAAACTGCGGCCCAGACCTGGGATCTTACCCACGCCTCTACGAGATGTCCCGAAGGAAACCATCGACTGAGCGGAGAGGCTTCGCCCTGCCCGCCTCCTCCCAGGAAGGAAGAGCAGAAGAGGTATCGCCAGCCACCGAGACTGCCAGCCACCACCCCCTCCCAGACCCTCTGTCCCCACCCCAGACCAGGGTCACCTTCTTCCTGCACTGGGGGTGGGGTGGGGTGGGTTTCGCAATCCAGACTGTGGGGTGGGGTTGGGAGCAGGTTGATGTAAATGAGCAGCTCATCAAGAGTCACTGAGGAGGAGGCAGATGGAGCCGGTACCCAGCAGGTCTCCTCTCATGAGCGTCAGCCCTCGCCTGGGCGGGCCGGGGGATCCTCAGCACCCCAGCTCTGAGCCAGGGGTCTGCAGCCCGGGCACCAGCGATGGGCCCTCATGCACACAGGGCGCCGAGCAGGGCCGGAGGCAAGAGTGACTTCAGACAAGAACCTGACGCCACAGCCGGCGACGCGGACCCTGGGTCAGCCAGCACGATGGGCCACTGGGGAGAGGAGGGCTGGAGGCAGAGAGTGTAAGTGTGCAGCCTTCATCAGCTTATTTTTAGTCGCGTTATGTAAGTGGCTTCATCTCAACGTCACATGGGGGGGGGTCTCAGATTTAATTACAGGATGACAGCCTTTGCTTTTCAAGCAAGCTGTTCTCCTGGCAAGCCAGGCGAAGGATTGGGGAGTTTTGCTAAACAGAAGGAGCCCTTTCTGAGGTGACCACCCGGCAAAACTTGAACCTGCTTCCACCTCCGTCTCCCTCTTCCCGACCAGCCTCACCCAGCCTCGGCTGAACATGGCCTGAGAGTAGCCACTTGTCCGAAATCACAGGGACATTTTATGCCTGTCAAGGGAGCTTCCTCTCTCCTCTTCCTCCCCCTCCCACCCTCTGCCTGGCAGCTTTGCCTTCTCTCCAAGAGAAGGGTCCACCCAATCAGAACTCCTCTTCCTTCTTTTCATTCCTGGATTAAAGCACTTGTAATCAGTAACCAGAAAGTTCCAGAGCGGGAGAGACCGGAAGGCACGGGAGTGCTATCGGACGGGTGTCTGGGGCAGAACCAGGAGGGCGAGCCTCTTCTCTCCCCGCCTGCCCTTGCTCGCTTCCCCCTCCGTGCCAGGTACTGTGGGAGCAGCTGGGCCTGGCCAGGGTCAGCGGGTGAAGCTGTCCGCATGGTGTCCGGAGCACCGTTTCTTTGCCTCCTGGCTGGGCTCCCGTGTTCTTCACCAGTGGCAGCGTTATCAGCAAGAAGGCAAAGGCAGGAGCACGAGGGTGGGAGCCAGGGCTGTGGGGTCAGGAGTCCCACTCCTTGCGGCGGGAAGCCCAGCTCAGCCGCCTCCAGCACACTTTGGCTTTGTCCAGCATGAAAGGCAGAGCGACGTTTTCACTGCAGGCTATTTCCTGCCAGGGCAAGTGGGACAGGGCGAGCACTGACATCGGCAGGCATGGTGTGCATTTAGGGGGTGGGCAGCGCTGAGGGGGCATCATCTGGCATAGGTGGGCCCGGTGGCCACTGTGCTAGATGACTGGCTGGTTGCTGGGGGAGGCGTCACAGCCTCTCTGAGCACCCCCTAAGTGGAGGGCAGAACATTGTTGGGAGGAGTCCAGGCATACAGCAACATAAACAGCACAGAGAATGGGACCAGTGCACCCGAGAGGTCGTTATCATCAGCAACTGGATGGGACATTCTGAAGAGCCCCCAACCAACACAGATGGTCACTCCAGAGGCTGACATTTAAAAGGAAGGGGCCTGGCCGGGCGCAGTGGCTCACGCCTGTAATCGCAACACTTTGGGAGGCTGAGGCAGGCGGATCAACTGGGGTCAGGAGTTCGAAACCAGCCTGGCCAACATGGTGAAACCGCATCTCTGCTAAAAATACAAAAAATTAGCCAGGCATGGTGGCGGGCACCTGTAATCCCAGCTACTCGGGAGGCTGAGGTAGGAGGATCGCTTGAACCCAGGAAGTAGAGGTTGCAGCGAGCCGAGATTGTGCCATTGCACTCCAGCCTGGGCGACGAGCAAAACTTCGTCTCAAAATAAATAAATAAATAAAAGTAAGGGGCGCAGGGAGGGGGCCCCAGCTCATGCCCCTTCTGTGTGGGCTGCACATGGTGACTTCCCTCCAGAGAGCACAGCGTGGGAGGTAGGCAAGGCGTCTCCACAGTGGAGAGCCTGACCCACTCTCTCAGCCCAGAGGTCAAGGCTGGCACCATCACCGAGAGGTCACGCGGGCAGACGTGACAGGAGGGCGCTTCACCACTGGGCTCTGGGCTCTTCCTCCCAGACCCATAACCCTTGTCTTAGTATCAGAAAAACACTGGCAGACCGGGCGCAGTGGCTCACACCTGTAATCGCAGCACTTTGGGAGGCCGAGGTGGGAAGATTGTTCAAGACCAGTCTGGGCAACATAGTGAGACCCCATCTCTGCAAAAAAAAAAAAAATTTTTTTTAATTAGCCAGGCGTGATGGCACATGCCTGTGGTCCTAGCTACTCTGGAGGCTGAGGTGGGAGGATCACTTGAACCCAGGAAGTCAAGGCTGCAGTGAGCCGTGATCACACCACTGCACTCCAGCCTTGGCGACAAAGTAAGACCCTGTCTCAAAAAAAAAAAAAAAAAATCAGGCAAATCCCAACAGGGGGACACTCTACAAAAAAACCGACCAGCCCTCCTCAAAACTTCCCAAGTCATCAAAACCAAGGAAAGTGGGCTGGGCGCGGTGGCTCACACCTTAATCCCAGCACTTTGGGAGGCTGAGGCAGGCAGATCACAAGGTCAGGAGTTTGAGACCAGCCTAGCCACCATGGTGAAATCCCATCTCTAAAAATACAAAAATTAGCTGGGCATGGTGGCGGGCGTCTGTAGTCCCAGCTACTTGGGAGGCTGAGGCAGGAGATTGCTTGAACCCAGGAGGCGGGGGTTGCTGTGAGCTGAGATCACGCCACTGCATTCTGGCCTGGGTGACAGAATGAGACTCCGTCTCAAAATAAAAAAAAACAAAAACCAACCAAGCAAAGTCTGAGAAACTGTCACAGCCTAGAGGAACCTGAAGACAGCTGATCCGTAAATGTCAGGTGGGATCCTGGGTGGGGTCCTGGGAGAGAGAGAAGACACTGGAGGGAAACTGAGGAAATATGAATAAAGTATGGGCTTTAATTAATAATAATGTAGCATCATTGATTCATTGATCATCATAAACACATGTACTGATGCAAGATGTCACTAAAGGGAAAACTGGGCTGGGGGGGTGGGGGATGGCGGTATCTTTGTAAGAATTGCATGAATGAAAAATGTGCTAGAGTTAAGATTGTCATGAGAGTGGGCAGGGATCTTGCACAGGCCTCCAGTTTGACCTGCAGGAGTCCGAAGGCGTCACCTGTGCCTCACCCTGGAATCTCGTCCTGGGCCTCAGGTCCCCATTCTGTCCACCTTGGGGTCAGTGGATGGAGCTGTTGCCCCTGTTGTCTGGTGCTGCTGGTCACAGAGAGCCCCAGGGGCCAGCACCCTGTGGAGTGGCCCCTTATCCCGAGGACAGGCACGTAGGCACCCCCCCTCCCCGTCTGTGGCTGCAGCTGGACTGCCCACAGTGGAGCTGGGGCTGTGAGGCGTGAGGGTCCTGCTGACGGCTCAGCCCTTCTGCCACCCCAGACGTGGCTCTCGCCTGGCCTCCTTGGCAGATGGTGCCTTGGGTTTGCTGCCCACAACGCAGCGTGGCTCATGGCTATCCTGCAGCCATAGCGTTGGCCAGACTTCCGGCCATAGCCAGGGAGATGCATTGCTGCCTGTCCAGGCATCTGATGTCCCCTCTCTCCTCTCGCAGACAGTACATGGCCCATGAGGGGGAGGAAGTTCTGGAGGACAGGATGAGGCCACTGTCTGTAAGGCAGGGAGACCCTGCCTGCTCTGAGCTCCACATGGACAGAGGAGTGTGGGCATGGTCTCTCGGGCCCTTCCTGACCCTGTGTTGCCGTGATCCAGCCTCAGCCCTCAAAGCGAGGCGGCCTACAGACAGAGCTTCCCTACAGACCAGGCCAGAAGGGCTGGAGGGGCTTCCTCCTGAGGGTGGCGGGGACAGAGGAGATGTGGCCTCCCTCCAGAGCCTGCCCTGGCAGGGGTGGGCGGGGAGAGGTTCCCCAGCAACAAGCCCCCTTATATAATCCAGCTCACATCGTGGCGTGACTCCAGGTGCCTGTGGGAGGCAGCGCGGGGGTGAGCACCGGGGCGCAAGTGAGTCTCAGAGTTTCGCTCCGTGCTCCTCCCCCCTTGCTATATGTCAGCGTCATCCGGAGCCTGCCAGCCCGGTCACCCACTTGCTTATTAGAATACATTAGCTGACAATGTGGATTTAAATAACTTGGGCAGGTGACAGCCTGAAGCACACCCAGCATAGCTGGGCTCTCCTGCACTGGCCCAGGTGAGGCTGGGGTCTGGGGCCAGAGGAAGGACACGTGGCGCGGGGATGAACTGGCCAAGCTGGCCGCTTCAGCCACACATCTGGAGCTGGGCAGGGTGGAGGGGGAGGAGGGATACGGGTGCCCACAACACAGCACCACCCCGGGCAGGAGTGGGAGCCCGCCCCAGTCCCAGGCCCACTCGCCATCTTCTGAATCCAGCATGGGGTGGGAGTGGCCAGTGACTGGATGAGCAGGAAGATGGACCTGTGTGAGGACACTGAGCATCGGCCCCTCCAGGCGCTGAGAAACCCGTACCTGAGCAAAGACGAAGAAAGATGAACTTTGCTTCACGCTCAGTATAGTCTTCATTTACCGCCTGAAACGTTGTCTTTGTTTTCTTATCACTCTGCCTCTTAAATGACTTAAACTGCCTTGAAAGTGATCTGAAAGGTATTTCTGGATGGGAGCTGAGGGAATCTGTTCTTCGGAATCTGAAATTGGAGGACACCTGGCAAACAAGACCTCAGTGTGTTCCCGCAGGTCCCTGCAGACAGGAGACAGGAGAGCTGTACCTGCGGGTGCCGCTTCGCATGCCGTCAGGGAGCACCCAGACGTTTCCATGCTGCTGGGTGCCGCGCAGATGGCTTCCCTGCCCGGGGCTGGCTGCTTCTAATTTCAGCTGCTGGAGGCTCCGCGCTCTCACTCTCGCTCGCGCGCTCTCTCTCTTTTATTCCATGTTTATTTAAAGCCAGATTTTGAAATGTTGTCTTCAGCCCTAAAATCTCACTTTATCTTCTTGCAGCAGATCCTATAAAATCCCACTTAGGTGCCTAGAGGGTGGGGGACTTTGAGGACAGTTTCCCCGGCCCGCTGCCTGACACTGTGTCCGTAAACATTCCGATGATTGGTCAGTGTTTTCCCACTGGAGCAGCCCAGTGTCACGTCCACCCAGATGGAATACAGACGAGCCGGGTGGACGTCGTGAGTCCAGATAAACGAGAGAGAGCATGGCCTCCCCGGTGACATGCAGGAAGCACGACTGCCCTGGTGGTCTGAGCTGAACTTAGGCAGGGGAGTCTGAGGCTGCCCTGCCATCTCCTGTCTGGGGTCGTGATGCAGTGAGGCCTCTCATGAGTGGTCCAGACGTGTCCCCCCGGAGGTGGAACAGAGATGGCCTCAGGTGCCCTGGTGCCTCCCGCTTCCCGGCTCTTCCTGGCACTCTGCTTCCTTCTCCTAACCTGAGAGCCACACGCTATTTCTTCTCGTCCATCTAGAACCCAAGGACATCTGGAGTCTTCCACCTTAGACCCTCATAGGGGAAGCGCAACGCAGCTTTCTGGCCGCGCTGACCCGACAGGGCTGCTCCAATGGGGAGGCATGGCCACTCGCACAGCTGTTCAGTTGCACAGCATCAGACCACACAGCAGTTGGGGCCCTTTGTCCCACTGGCCATGGGAGCCCACAGTCAGCCCGCGTGCATGGTAGGTGCTCCAGAAATGTGAGGTCCCTTTCTCTTTGATGAGACGTAACTACCCTCATGTCCCTCTATGGCTCGCCTCAGAATGTGCTAGAAGAGCTTTGATGAAAGGAGGATGTCTTGATGAACTGGACAGGGTGAAGGCAAAACTGGCTGAGGGGCCAGGCTGGATGTGTAGAGGGGTGGACACGTGCAGGAATGGAGTTTACCTACATGGGTGCTCCTGGAGCCAGTGGTGCTAAGGAAGGAAGGATCTCCCTGGCTTCTCGTGTGCAGAGCCGCAGTGCCCCAGCCCAGCCACGGAGCCACACAGCTGCCTCTGGCTAGGGGCTAGGAGGCGGGCAGGGTGGGATGCAGCTGGGGGCAGTTGCCCCAGGGCTGGCTGGAGATGGCGGCCCTGGCCAAGCCAGTCTCCAGCCAACTTAACACCAGAGCTACCGGGGCCCAGAGAAGGGGTGGCTGTGTTTCTAGTGAGAGCCAAGCAGTTTTCCAAAGAGCGCTGCAAGCTACTGCCAGGGCTTTTATGTTCTAAAGATGTGCGGAGCGTGTCTCAGTGGCTTCGCCGGCAGAGTTGGCCAGAAAGTAACAAGATTTCAAGAAAAAATGATTTGAGTGTTAAGCTGGAGAATATCATTTCCCCCAGCAAGTTCTTTTTCTTCTCACAAAGTTGGAAGACACAGAAATCTTTGTAGAGGTTCATGGAAAACTTTAGCTGTTTCCTAGCTGCCCAGATGAAAAGAATATTCCATCCACTGGGGGAAAACAATTACTCTAAACAGATTTGGGTGGCATTTTACCCCCAGTCCAACTGGCTCCATGTGACCTTTGCTGGCATGGCTGCAATACCCAGAGACGAGGCTGGTGTGAAGAGCTGGCTGCTGATCCCTGGAATCTGCTGCTAATTCTCACCCAGATTTTGAGATTTTCTCTGCGGCTGCAGGAGCCAACAGAGTCCTTTGTGCGGCCTCAGGACTCGGCTTTCAGAGGCCCTGGAGCCAATGGTGTTGGATTCAGCTGTAATTCTTCATTCTTTGGCTCAAGGGAAAACCTTGATTCTGCACAGGATTGCAAAAGCCGAGGCACTCCAGCTAGGACACGGCGTCACTGGAGTGCCCCGGTGAGTTCCAAGGAAAGTTGAGTTGGTGATTTCCAAGTAGTTTTGGGCAGGGCAGGGTCTCCGAAAGGCTGGGGGTGCTGGAGGAGAGGCTGGGTTAGCTTGGCTGGAAGGGGCCCTGCCCTTGCTGCGTCAAGCCTGGGAGACTGGACCTGGGACTCAGAGGCATTTGGAGATTTTTTTGTTGTGTTTTTTGTTTTGTTCTGTTTTGAGACGGAGTCCCATTCTGTCGCCCAGGCTGGAGTGCAGTGGCATGATCTCGGCTCACTGCAAACTCCGTCTCCCAGGTTCAAGTGATTCTCCTGCCTCAGCCTCCTGAGTAGCCGGGACTACAGGCGCCCGCCACCACGCCTGGCTAATTTTTTTGTATTTTTAGTAGAGATGGGGTTTCACCATGTTGGCCAGGATGGTCTCGATCTCCTGACCTCGTGATCCGCCCGCCTCGGACTCCCAAAGTGCTGGGATTACAGGCGTGAGCCACCGTGCCTGGCCGGAGTTGTTTTGAGACAGGCTCTCTCTCTGTCGCTCAGGCTAGAGGGCAGTGGTGAGATCTTGGATCACTGTAGCCTTAAACTCTTGGGTTCAAGGGATCTTCCCACCTCAGCCTCCTGAGTAGTTGGGACTACAGATGCGCGCCACCACGTCTGGTTAGTTTTTGTGTTTTTGTAGAGATGGGGTCTCACTATGTCGCCCAGGCTGGTCTCAAACTCCTGGACTTAAGTGATCTGCCTGCCTTGGCCTCCCCTTATGCTAGGATAACAGGCATGAGCCACTGTGTTGGCTGCATTTGGGTTTTATATATTTTTATTTATTTATGTATTTTGAGACAGAGTCTTGCTCTGTCGCCCAGGCTGGAATGCAGTGGCACGATGTTGGCTCACTGCAACCTTTGCCTCCCAGGTTCAAGTGATTCCTCTGCCTCGGCCTCCCAAGTAGCTGGGATTACAGGCACCCACCACTACACACGGCTAATTTTTGTATTTTTAGTAGAGGCGGCGTTTCACCACGTTGGCCAGGCCGGTCTTAAACTCCTGACCCCAGGCAATCTGCCCAACTCGACCTCCCAAAGTGCTGGGATTACAGGCGTGAGCCACCACGCCCAGCCGCATTTGGATTTTATAGTAAGCTTTGCTTTGCAGGAGAAGTGGTCCCTGGCATCCCAGCCCCCTCGCCTGACGAGGTTGGAGGGCTCCTTGGGCCCCCACCACTCTGCTCCAGCCAGGATGGGTGCAGGGCTGGGAGGGTGAGCCACGAACTTGACATCGGTGACCTTCACTGCCACCTGGTGGACAGCCTGGGAGTGGTAGCCGGTGGGCTGGGTGGTGGAAGGGGTGCAGTGTCCCGGACGAAGGCGGCTGAGCATCGTGGAGACCAGCATAGAGAGGCCACAGAGAGTGGGGTGTGACATCAGGGACAAAGGACAGGTCACAGACTCAGACAGTGGCCGTCCTTTGCTGGCCCCTGCATCTGGGTGGTTGGCAGGTGGAGCACCAAGAAACAGGGTTGATAGGACTAGGCTGGAATCCTGGACTCTCTCTGATCCCGGCAAAGTCACAGAAGCTTCTCCTGTCCTGTCGCTGGTCTTTGGAAGGGAGGAGTAACACCCTCCTCCTGGGCTGGTGCGTGAAACAGCTCCACCACCAAGCGCCTGCAGACGAGCGGTGTGTTCCACCTGGAACCTGCCGAGGGAACATGTGGGGAAGGTGTGGCCGCCCTGGGAGGCTCAGCTCTGCAGGAAATTCGCTCCTTATGATGTGCGTTTCAAACAGCCCTATGACATCTTTTTCTTAAATTGAGGAAAAATTCACGTAACATAAAATTACCAATTTTAAAGTGTTCTGTTCAGTCCAATGTGGTGGCATTCAGCACATTCATGATGTGCAGTGGCAACTCCACCTTGTTCCAAAACATTTTTTCAGATGGAGTCTTGCCCTGTTGCCCAGGCTGGAGTGCAGTGGTGCCATCTCGGCTCCCTGCAA
The DNA here is from genome assembly GCF_009828535.3 of Hylobates moloch. Taxonomy (NCBI): domain Eukaryota; kingdom Metazoa; phylum Chordata; class Mammalia; order Primates; family Hylobatidae; genus Hylobates; species Hylobates moloch. The sequence goes on along the minus strand of NW_026652290.1, from coordinate 6,889,916 downwards.
CCTCCACCTCCTAGGTTCAAGCGATTCTCCTGCCTCAGCCTCCCGAGTAGCTGGGATTACAGGTGCCCGCCGTCACGCCCGCTAATTTTTGTATTTTTAGCAGAGACAGGGTTTCGGCATGTTGGCCAGGCTGGTCTCAAACTCCTGACCTCAGGTGATCCACCCGCCTCAGCTTCCCAAAGTTCTGGGGTTACAGACGTGAGCCACCGTGCCCGGCCCCCAAAACATTTTCATCACCCCAAAAGGAAACCCCAGCCATGGCAATCACTGGCTCTTCCTGGCCCTGGTGGCCCCTCCCCCACCCTGGTGGCCTCTCCCCTGCCCTGGTGGCCCTTCCCCTGCCCTGGTGGCCCTTCCCCTGCCCTGGTGGCCCTCCCCCACCCTGGAGGCCGCTCCCCTGCATCTGTCCTTGGGCACTGGCCCGTTGGACATTTGGTGGGACTGGAACCACACAGTATGTGGCTTCTTCCACTGAGCATGATGTCCCTGAGTTCATCCACGCTGCAGCCTGTGTCAGAACGTTCCGCCTGTTGATGGCTGGATAGCTTCTCCATCGGAGAGATGTCTGACATTTGGTTTCTCAATTTGGCAGTGGATGGATACTTGGGTCTGTACCTAGAAGTGGAGTTGCTGGTTCTTATGGAAATTCCATGTTTAGCTTTTTGGGGAACTGCCAAACTGGTTTCCACAGCGGCTGCAGCATTTTACCTCCCCGCCAGCCAGGCGTGAGGGTACAGTTCCTCACAGCCTCACCACACTGGTTTTCTGTTTTTTGTTTTTGTTTTTTTAATTCTAGCCATCCTGAAGGTGTGAGGCAGATCTCCTGGTGGTTTTGTTTGTTTGTTTTTGAGACAGAGTCTCACTCTGTCGCCCGGGCTGGAGTGCAGTGCCGCGATCTCGGCTCACTGCAACCTCTGCCTCCTGGGTTCAAGTGATTCTCATGCCTCAGCCTCCAGAGTAGCTGGGATTATAGGCGCCCACCACCATGCCCGGCTAATTTTTGTATTTTTCGTAGAGACGGAGTTTCACCATGTTGGCCAGGCTGGTCTTGAACTCCTGACCTCAGGTGATCCACCCACCTCGGCCTCCCAAAGTGCTGGGATGACAGGTGTGAGCCACCGAGCCTGGCATCCTGGTGGTTTTGACTTGCACTTCCTGGTGGCGATGGTGTTCAGCGTCTTCTGTGTGCCACCTTTTTAAAAGGAGCCGGAATTCTCCCTGGAATGTCAGTTCCCCCATTCAGTTTCCATCGGGGAAGTGAGCCTGGAGGACACCGTGGAGTCCACACCCTACGCCTGGCTTCCCCTTGGAGGTTTTTGGCCCAAATCTCAGCTCCTTCAGCTACATGGGGCCTCCCTGGACCCAACTCAGGGGCACCTTTTGGCCCAAGGGGAGTTTCAGAAGCAGCGAGGACAGACACATGTGGGGGGCGTCTGCAGGTGGTGGGGGGTGTGAAAGGAGGTCCTCGAGCTGCCAGGCACCCAGGCTGTGTCTGTAGGGAGGCCCCGCAGTCCCTGCACCCCCTCGACTGCCCGGCGCTCTCCGTGGAGAAACACGACAGACGCGGTTGGACACAGCACAGTGGATGGACGTCCCCACCTGCTCCCTGCAGACGCTTTGGGTGGAAGCCCAGACCGTCCGTGGCTGCCAAGCAGACCATGCTGAGGGCTGGTGGCCAGGAGTCAGGGAGCCGGCCCACTGCTGCCCCAGTGACACCCCACAGGTCACAGGACAAATGCCAGGGCCCTCATGGTGTGGAAAGGGACGCGGAGGCCCGGAGCACTGAGGGGCTTTCCCAAGGCCACGCGGCCGGGCACGGGGAAGCTGGGCCCTCCCGGCGCCTCCAAGGCCTCTTCCCAGCCAGAAGCAGCTTCACCCACCAGGCCTGGCAGTCAAGAGTCTGAGACTTCAGTGGTAATGGGGTTTCTTGGCAGGAAACTGGGAGATGAGTAGGTTTCCGGAAAGGCTGGAGAGAACCTGAGAGCTGAAGGGAAACACCGGAGCCAGCCTGGCCCAAGGGCCAGCCCTTACTCCAACCATGGGCCCTGTGCTGGCTGGGGTGCAGCTGGCTCTGCCCCTGGGTGTGGCTGCTGTCGCTGCCTCCCCGCCCCCCAAATGCAGCTCTCAGTGCTGCCCGCTGCTCCCAACGTGAGGCCCAGCCCCAGCTGTGGAGCAAAGGGGCACCTCCAGGGGCATCTCCACCAAACCTCTACGAAGACCACCCCCCTCCAGCAGGGGCGAGCTGGAACCCCGAGCTGACCTCCTGGGGCCTCCCTCGGCCCCTTTAACCAAGCACCGTGGAGCCCAGGCCATCCTGTCCGTGACTGCACTGCAGACGGGCGCCTGAGTGCCGCGAGCACACACTGCTTTCAGGGGATGTCTTTAAACTTTGGAACTCCTAGGCGAGCTTGCCCCTCTCAGTAAGCCCCAGGCCTCCTAAGGCCATTTCTCAACAGGAGCCGTGGGCGCTGGCACAGGTAGGGTAGAGCTCGGCACTCTGCCACGTAGATTCAGATGGCTCCCATCTGTGTGTTCCTCTCTCTCTTTTTTTTTTTGGAGACAGGGTCTTGCTTGTTCTGTCACCCAAGCGTGATCTGGGCTCACTGCAGCCTCAACCTCCGGGGCTGAAGCAATCCTCTCGCCTAAGCCTTCTGAGTAGCTGAGACTACAGGCGTGCACCACCATGCTCAACTAATTTTTTAAAAAGTTTTTTTTAGAGATAGGGTTTTGCTATGTTGCCCAGACTGGTCTTGAATTCCTGGGCTCAAGCGATCCTTCTGCCTCGGCCTCCCAAAGTGCTGGGATTTCAGGCGTGAGTCACCGTGCCCAGCCCCTAATGTGTGTTGCCCAGACCTCTTCGCTAACCTCCAGATCTGTGGCTCTAACTGCCTACCTGACAGTCCCCAGACAGACCCCCTGCCAGGTCCCAACCTCGGGCCACGGTCCCTCCATATCCCCACGCATAGAGCTGGGAACCTCGGTGTCACCCTCTCTGTTTCCTCTTCCTTCACTCTCCTCCCCTGACCCCCAGCCTAGCCCCCATGTCTTGTCAACTTTGAGCTCCTGAATCTGTCTACCCACCTCTGGGCCCCAGACCCCTCCACCCTGGACCTGGGAAAGGGCCCCTTACCTGATCCCCAGAAGCCCTTGGCCTGTCCAAACCCGTCTCCATACTCAGTGAGGTTTTCCAAGTACAGATCTGACCGAGGGCCCCTGTGCCAGCCCTGTGCTGACGTCCATTGCCCCAAGGACAAAGACATGGGTCCTCAGTCCCTGCACGGCAGCCTGCACCCAGGTACCCTCGCTGAGCTCCAGCCACCGGCCCTGCTGGGCAGAAGTGACCATGTGATACGGAGCTCCTGCCTCCCCGGAGCAGGGTGAGAATCTAAGATTCCCCCCTTCCCCAGGGCTATGCAAGAGACTGAACACCTGTGTGGACCTGTCTGCCCTTCGCCCCCACACACTAGCTGACAGTAAGCCCCCCAGGCAGGCACACAGGAGAAGGATAAGGAAGGAGACCTCCGTGACCCACTCAGAACAGGCCCAGCCCCAGGGGGCCTCTGACCCCACCTCCCCACGCTCTGTGGTTCTTTCTCCATGAGGTCCAGGGCCTCCCAAGACCTTTAGGTATTAAACAGCCTTTGGTCACTTCGGTCACGACAGCAGCTTCATTTACTGGGTGATTCTCAGTGTGATAATTGGAACTCAGCCTGACTCACCCAGGATGAAACCTCTCCCGGTTGCCTTGTGCTCAGACCTGCCATGGCAGGAAAATTTGGGGTTTGCAGAGATTCTTATATGTTTTATGTTATAAGCCGGGTGCGGTGGCTCACGCCTGTAATCCCAGCACTTTGGGAGGCTGAGGTGGGCGGATCACCTGAGGTCGGGGGTTCGAGACCAGCCTGACCAACATGGAGAAACCCCGTCTCTACTAAAAATACAAAATTAGCCAGGTGTGGTGGCACAGGCCTGTAATCCCAGCTACTAGGGAGGCTGAGGCAGGAGAATCGCTTGAACCTGGGAGGTGGAGGTTGCGGTGAGCCGAGATCGTGCCACTGCACTCCAGCCTGGGCAACAAGAGTGAAACCCTGTCTCAAAAAAAAAAAAAAAAAAAAAAAAAAAGTTTTGTGTTATATGGATTCCAGTTCTCAGTTGAAAAATCTCCATCTTTTAATCTACTTTCTCCCTTGTTTCCTCCATCTAAACAAAAACACGGAGAGTTCAAACTCTAAACAAAAACTCACAGAGAGTTCAGGGGTTCTCTGCTGCGACTTCCACTCCCTGGCTTCGTGTGCATCCGTTTCCACGGGCTATTTTTCCTCTTGATTTTCGGCCCCGTGGTCTCTGAATGCTGGATGTCATGCGCTGACGGCTGGAAGCTCCAGATCCGAGGTCATCAAACTGCAGCGGGGGGGCAGCCGCCTGCTTTTGTGAACGCAGCTTATTGAAACACGCCCATGCGCATTTGTTCATAGATGTTCTGTGGCCGCGTGTGCCCTACAGCAGCACAGTTCAGTAGGCAGAGGTCACTTCTACTACCCGGCTAAGGAAAAGATGGGCAGAGCCTGCTCTGGATGACGCTGTGTTCCAGCCAGCGGAGAGGGTCCCTCATTTCCTCGGTAAGGAGGGTGACCTCCTTGCTCCAATCAGGGACTGAGCTGAGCTGAGGACGAGCTGCCCTTTGGGTGAGCCTATCTCTGGGTTGCTTGTTTCTAGGATCTAATCCTCCAGGAAATTAACAGAGTTTGCTGTGGACAACTGGAGCCCTCCCCTTCCTCAGCCCTGAGCGAGGTAAACAATTCTGCTCTGCCTTCCGGATGTTTCAAATTAGCTCTGCAACCAGCATCTTCGCGCAGCTTCCAGTCCTGCCACAGTCTTGAAGAAGAGATCAGCTTTCGAGTCTTCATTGTTGTCAAGATTAGCTGCCCCTCGAATCTCCTGTGTGTCATTAATCCCAGCACGAACAAGCACTCGGGAACTGCGGGCTGCAGATGGTCTGCTTATCCTGCGGAACCCTCCTCTGTTGAGGCTTAACCCCTTTAGTCTTTGTTGCTTCTGCAGCTTTCTGATGCCATTAAAGAGATGATTTTTATATTTTTGCCTGGCCTTTCTAGTTCTTAGTGGGAGCCTTGATCTGCTGCACTCCATCCTACTTGGAAGTAGAAGTCTGTTTCCCCATGTTTAAAATTTTTTTTTTTTTTTGGAGACAGAGTCTTGCTCTGTCGCCCAGGCTGGAGTGCAGTGGCACATCTCGGCTCACTGCAAGCTCCGCCTCCCGGGTTCACGCCATTCTCCTGCCTCAGCCTCTCCGAGTACCTGGGACTACAGGCGCCCGCCACCACGCCCGGCTAATTTTTTGTATTTTTAGTAGAGACGGGGTTTCACCATGGTCTCGATCTCCTGACCTCGTGATCCGCCCGCCTCGGCCTCCCAAAGTGCTGGGATTACAAGCTGAGCCACCGCACCTGGCCTAAAATGTTAATTTCAGGCCACGCAAGGTGGCTCATGCCTGTAATCCTAGCACTTTAGGATGCCAAAGTGGGAGGGTCACTTGAGCCCAGGAGTTCCAGATCAGCCTAAGAAACACAGGGAGACCTCATCTTAAAGGAGAAAAAAAAAAGGCATGCACCGATCATGGTGGTGCATGCCTGTAGTCTCACTTAGGAGGCCGGGGCAGGAGGATCACTTGAGCCCAGGAGTTTGAGGTTACCATGAGCTATGGTTGCATGACTGCACTCCAGCCTGGGCAACAGAGCAAGACCCTATCTCTAAAAAAATAAAAATAAAATAGGCTGGGGGCAGTGGCTCGCATCCATAATCCTAGCACTTTGGCAGGCCAAGGCAGGAAGATCGCTTGAGCCCAGGAGTTCAAGACCAGCCTGGGCAGCATAGTGAGACCCTGTTTCTAAAAAAAGAAGTTAGCTGGCCATGGTGGCACATACCTGTACTTAGGAGGCTGAGGCCAAAGGATCACGTGTACTCAGGAGTTTGAGGCTGCAGTGAACTGTGATTGTGCCGCTGCACTCAGCCTGGGCAACAGAGTAAGACTCTGTCTCTAAAAATATACGTCAATAAAAATAAATAAAATGTTAATTTCAGTTTCCAATTGTTCATTGCTAGCAAATAGAAATACACATTTCATTTTGTACATTGACCTAGTATTCTGTGACGTTCTAATTTGTTCTAGTAGACTCTTTTGAGATTTTCTATGTAGTCATACTGTCCACAAGTAGAGACAGTTGTGTATTTATTCCTTCCCAATATGTGTTCATTTTATTATTTTCTTGCTTATTGCACTGATCGGGACCTCCAGTGTGATGCTCAATAGATGTGGTGACAGCAGATGCCCTTGCCTTGTTTCCTTCCTTATGGGGAATGCATCCAATCTTTTATCATTAAGTGTGATGTTATCTGTAGGGTTTTTGTGATGCCTTTTGAAAAGTTAAGGAAATTGTTTCTTATTCATAGTTTGCTAAGTTTTTATCACAAATGGATGTTGAATTTTGTCAAATTCTCTTCCTGCATCTATTGAGATATCATAAGATTCTTTTTTTTGTAGTCTGTTGATACAATGAATGATACTGATGTTTGAAGGTTGAACCAACCTTGCATTTCCAGGATAAACCTCATTTTGTTTGTCCCAGAATAAACAGATTACTTCAGGATAAAGACTCATTTTTATATATTGCTGGATTATTTGCTAATGATGAGTTGAGGATTTTGCATCTATGTTCATAAGGGATATTGGTCTGTTTGCTTTTCTTGTAATGGCCTCATGTGGTTTTAGGGTCAAGGTAATGTTGAACTCATAAAAGGAATTGCAAAGTGTTCTCTCCTCTTCTATTTTCTTTAAGAGTTTGTGTAGGCCGGGCGCGGTGGCTCACGCTTGTAATCCCAGCACTTTGGGAGGCCGAGGCGGGCGGATCACGAGGTCGGGAGATCGAGACCACGGTGAAACCCCGTCTCTACTAAAAATACAAAAAATTAGCCGGGCGTGGTGGCGGGCGCCTGTAGTCCCAGCTACTCGGAGAGGCTGAGGCAGGAGAATGGCGTGAACCCGGGAGGCGGAGCTTGCAGTGAGCCGAGATTGCGCCACTGCACTCCAGCCTGGGCGATAGAGCGAGACTCCGTCTCAAAAAAAAAAAAAAAAAAAAAAAGAGTTTGTGTAGAATTGGTATTAAGTCTTCCTTAAATGTCTGGTAGCATTTAATAGACATATGACAATTTGGTTTACCTATTTATTCTTGAGTGAACTTTGGCAGTTTGAGTCTTTCAAGGAATTTTCCCATTAAATCTAAATTGTCAAATTTATGAGCATAAAACTGTTTGTAATATTTCCTTCTTTCTTTTTTTTTTTTTGAGATGGAGTCTCGCTCTGTCACCCGGGCTGGAGTACAATGGCGTGATCGTGGCTCTCTGCAATCTCCACCTCTGCAATCTCCACGTGTTCAAGTGATTCTTCTGCCTCAGCCACCCAAGTAAGTGGGAGGTGTCTGCCACTATGTCCGGCTATTTTTTTTTTTTGTATTTTTAGAAGAGACAGCATTTCACTATTTTGGCCAGGCTGGTCTCAAACTCCTGACCTTGTGATCCACCCACCTCGACCTCCCAAAGTGCTGGGATCACAGGTGTGAGCCACCATGCCTGGCTGTAATATTTCTTTAATATCTTTTTCATGTCTATAGGGTCTGGGGTGGTGCTCCCACTTTCATTGCTAATGTTGTAATTTGTATCTTCTTTTTTCCTGATCACTCTAGCTTGAAGCTTTTCAAATTTACTGATATTTTCAAATAACCAGTTTTTGCTTTCACTGATTTTCCTCTGATGTTCTGTTTTCATTTCTGCTGATGTCTACTCACTATCGTTTCTTTTCTCCTGCTTGCTTTGGATCTGCTCTTCTTTTTTGAATTAATTAAGGTGAAAGTTTAGCTAACTGATTTCAGACTTTTCTTCTACCTTAACATAAGCATTTAATATTCTAAGTTTTCCTCTAAACACTGCTTTAGCTAGAATCCATAAATGTTAATATGTTTAGTTTTCATTTTCTTTCCGTTAGAAACAGTCTCTAAATTCCCTTGTGATTTTCTATTTAACTCACAGGTTAACTTAATATTTGTGGATTTTCCAGACAGCCCTTTGTTACTGGCTTTTGGATTGATATTATGGTCAGAGAACATGCTTTGTATGAGTTCAATTCCTTTAAATGAGTTAAGGTTTATTTCACGGCCCAGAACATGATGTGTCTTGGTAAATGTCCAATATGCACTTGAATAGAATGTGTATTCTGCTGTTGTTGGGTGGAATGTTCTATAAATGTCAGCTAAGTCAAACCAGTTAACAACGTTCAGGTGTCCTATATCCTTCATGATTTTCTATTTATTCTCTCAATTACTGAAAGAGGGGCCAGGCACAGTAGACTATGCCTGTAATCCCAGCATTTTGGGAGGCCAAAGCAGGAGGTTCACTTGAACCCAGGAGTTCAAGTCCAGCCTGGGCAACATGACAAGAGCCCGTCTCTACAAAAATAAAAAAATTAGTGTCCGGGCGCGGTGGCTCATGCCTGTAATCCCAGCACTTTGGGAGGCCGAGGCGGGCAGATCACGAGATCAGGAGATCGAGATCGTCCTGGCTAACACAGTGAAACCCTGTCTCTACTAAAAATACCAAAAATTAGCCAGGTGAGGTGGCAGGTGCCTGTAGTCCCAGCTACTCGGGAGGCTGAGGCAGGAGAATGGCGTGAACCCGGGAGGCAGAGCTTGCAGTGAGCCAAGATCGCGCCACTGCCCTCCAGCCTGGGCGACAGAGCAAGACTCCATCTCAAAAAAAAAAAAAAAAAAGGCTAGGTGTGGTGGCATGTTCCTATAGTCCCAGCTGCTTGGGATCACTCGAGCCCGGGAGGTTGAAGCTTCAGTGAGCCATGTTTGCACCACTGCACTCCAGCTTGGGTGACAGAGCAAGACCCGACTAAAAACAACAACAAAATACTGAAAAAGGAGGGTGAAAGTCTCTAACTGTAAGAAGTTGTTTTACCTTTCATTTCTATTAGTTTTTGCTTCCTGTGTTTTGAAATTCTATTATTAGGTGAATACACAATTTGGATTGTTTTGCTTTATTTTATTATTGAGTAATGTCTCTCATTATCCCTGTTGATATTTGTTTTGAATATACATTGCCTGATATTAACACAACTACTCCATCTTTCTTTTGAATATACATTGCCTGATATTAACACAACTACTCCATCTTTCTGTGATATATTTTCCCCATCTTTTTACTTGTTTGTTTGTTTTGAGACAGAGTCTGGCTCTGCTGCCCAGGCTAGAGTGCAGTGGCGTGATCTTGGCTCACTGCAACCTCCCCAACCTGGGTTCAAGTGATTCTCCTGCCTCAGCCTCCTGAGTAGCTGGGATTACAGGTGCACGCCACCATGGCCTACTAATTTTTGTATTTTTAGTAGAGATGGAGTTTCACCATGTTAACCAGGCTGGTCTCGAACTCCTGACCTCAAGTGATCCGCCCACCTCAGCCTCTCAAAGTGCTGAGATTACAGGAATGAGCCATCACTCCCGGCCTGTTGATTGTCTTTTTGTATTAGGTCATTCTTGCACTGCTATAAAGAAATACCTGAGACAGGGCCATTTATAAAGAAAGGCTTATTGGTTCATGGTTCAGTGGGCTGTACAGGAAGCACAGCGGCATCTGCTTCTGGAAAGGCCCCAGGAGGCTTCCAATCATGGTGAAAGGCAAAGCAGGAGGAGGGACATCACATGGCAAAGGCAGGAGCGAGTGGGGGGACGGGGGAGGTGCCACACACTTGTAAATGACCAGATCTCGTGTGAATTCAGAGAGACAGCTCACTTATCACCAAGGGATGGCCCAAGCCAGTCATGAGGGATCCGCTCCCATGACCCAAAGACCTTCCACCAGGCCCCACCTCCAATGTTGGAGTTTACAATTCAACATGAGATTTGGGCAAGGACAAATATCCAAACTATAACATTCCACCCGGGGCCCCTCCCAAATCTCATGTCCTTCTTACATTGCAAAATACTATTATGCCTTCCCAAGAATCCCCCAAAGTCTTAACTGATTCCAGAGTTAACTCAAAAGTCCAAAGTCTCCTCCGAGACAAGGCAAGTCCCTTCCACCGATGAGACTGTAAAACAAAATACAAGTAATTTGCTTCCAAGATACAACAGGAATACAGGCACTGGGTAAGTACTGTCATTCCAAAAGGAAGAAATCAGCAAATGAAAGGAACTACAGGTCCCATGCAAGTGCCAAACCCAGCAGGGCAGGTGTTAGATCTGAAAGCTCCAAAACAATCTCCTTTGACTCCATGCTCCACATCCAGGGCACACTGGTGCCAGGGGTGGGCTCCCAAGGCCTTGGGCAGCTCCACCCTTGGGGCTTTGCAGGTTCCATCCCCAACGCTGCTCTCGCAGGTTGTTGAGTGCTTGTGAAACCGCCGGGTACAAGCTGCTGGTGACTTTGCCGTTCTGAATTCTGGAGGGCAGTGGCCCCTTCTCACAGCTCCACTAGGCAGTGCCCCAGCAGGGACTCTGTGTGGGGGCTCCAACTCTCTCAATTACTCAGAGACAGGATTTTGGGGATTTGTGGACATTGCTCCTTGGCACTGCCCTAGTAAAGGTTCTCTGTGGGGGCTCTGCCCCCCGCAGCAGGCATCTGCCTGGGAACTTGGGCTTTCTCATACATCCTCTGAAATCTAGACAGAGGCTGCCAAGCCTTCATTTTGCATTCTGCACACCCGCAGGCTTAATGCCACGTGAAAGCTGTCAAGGCTTACAGCTTGCAACCTCCAAAGCGGCAGCCTGAGCTGTACCTGGGCCCCTGTGAGCTGAGGCTGGAGCTGGAGCTGCTAGGATGCCATGTGGGGAGCACTGCCCTGAGGCTGTACAGGGAAGTGGGGCCCTGGGCCTGGCCCACAAAACCATTTCGTTCTCCTAGGCCTCAGGGCCTGTGATGGGAGGGGCCGCCATGAAGGTCTCTGAAATGCTTTGAGGCCTTTTTTCCATTGGCTTGGTCATCAGCCCTCAGCTCATTTTCGGTCATGCAAATATCTCTAAGAAGTGGTTCCTCCAGTCTGCTTGAATTCCTCTCCTGAAAAAGCTTTTTCTTTCTCTGCCACATGGCCAGGCTGCAAATTTTCCAACTTTTTTTTTTTTTTTTTGCTTTGGGTTGGGGGTGGACAAAGTCTCATTCTGTCACCAGACTGGAGTGCAGTGGTGCGATCTTGGTTCACTACAACCTCTGCCTCTTGGGTTCAAGTGATTCTCCTGCCTCAGCCTCCCGAGTAGCTGGGATTACAGGTGCCTGCCACCACACCCGGCTAATTTTTGTAGTTTTAGTAGATGTGGGATATGATGAGGTTTCTCTTCAAATAGCCTGATCAATCCTTTCTTCCTTAATTCATAGTACCTCACCAACCCCTTTTTCGTTTTTCTCTTTTCTGCCTTTGTTAGATGCCTGGACATGCCACAGGACCAGGCTTATCAGTACCAGCTCACGTTCCTTTCCTTATTTGGAAAGGAGACTAGTCTCTAGCTCATTGCAAATGCTCCTTCCCCTTCTTCTTTCCCTCTCTCCCTTACATGCCCACCTTATCTAAAGAAAGTTCAAATGTCTAGCCAACTGGGATTAGTTCAGATTGTACAACCCAACCCCGGCCAATGGGAAAAGGGTACAGGGACGGGACTTGCGTCAGAAATAAAGGCTCTCATGCCCCTTTGTTCAGGTGCACTCTCATGGCAACTGGCCAAGGAGAAGCACCTGTCTGCGCAGAAGTAAAATTGCTTTGCTAAGAATCCTTTGTTTGAGGCCAGGCGCGGTGGCTCACGCCTGTAATCCCAGCACTTTGGGAGGCTGAGGCGGGCAGATCACGAGGTCAAGAGGTCAAGGCCATCCTGGCTAACATGGTGAAACCCCGTCTCTACTAAAAATACAAAAAATTGGCTAGGCGTGGTGGCGGGCGACTGTAGTCCCAGCTACTCAGGAGGCTGAGGCATGAACCCAGGAGGCGGAGCTTGTAGTGAGCTGACATAGTGCCACTGCACTCAGCCTGGGTGACAGAGCAAGACTCCGTCTCAAAAAAAAAAAAAAAAAAAAAGAATCCTTTGTTTGTTTGAGTGTTCAATCTCCTTAGGATTTTGAGCATTATTCCCAACAGTAGAGATGAGGTTTCGCCACATTGGCCAGGCTGGTCTTGAACTCTTGGCCTCACAGTATCTACCTGCCTTGGCCTCCCAAAGTGTTGGGATTACAAGTGTAAGCCACCACACCCGGCCAATTTTCCAAATTTTTACACTCTGCTTTTCTTTTAAATGTAAGTTCCAACTTTAAGTCATTCCTTTGCTCCCTCATCTAAGTACAGTTTGTTAGAAGCAACCATGCCACTTTTTGAACATTTTGCTGCTTAGGGATTTCTTCCACCAGATACCCTAACTCATCACTCTCAAGTTTAAACGTCCATGGATCCCGAGGCATGAACAGAATACAGCCATGCTCTTTGCCAAAACCTTAGCAAAGAACACATGACCTTTGTTCCAGTTTCCAATTAGTTCCTCATTTCCAGCTGAGACCTCATCAACCTGGCCTCTACTGTCCATGACACTATGAACATTTTGGTCACAATCATTTAACCAGTCTCTAAGAAGCTCCAAACTCTTCCTCATCTTCCTGTCTTCTTCTGAGCCCTCCACACTCTTCCAACCTCTGCCCATTACCCAGGTCTAAAGCTGCTTCCACATTTTCAGGTATCTATAGCAATGCTTTACTCCTTGGTACCAATTTTCTGTATTAGGCCATTCTTGCAATTGCTATAAAGAAATAGCTGAGCAACCAGGCGTGGTGGCTCATGCCTGTAATCCCAGAACTTTGGGAGGCTGAGATGGGTGGATCACAAGGTCAGGAGATTGAGACCATCCTGGCTAATACAGTGAAACCCCGTCTCTACTAAAAATACAGAAAATTAGCTAGGCGTGGTGGTGGGTGCCTGCAGTCCCAGCTACTCGGGAGGCTGAGGCAGGAGAATGGCGTGAACCCAGGAGGTGGAACTTGCAGTGAGCTGAGATCAGGCCACTGCACTCCAGCCTGAGCAACAGAGTGAGACTCTGTTTCAAAAAAAAAAAAAAAAAAGAGAAATATCTAAGACTGGATAATTTATAAGAAAATAAGTTTGGCCAGGCACAATGGCTCATGCCTGTAATCCCAGCACTTTGGGAGGCCGAGGCGGGTGGATCACAAGGTCAGGAGATCGAGACCATCCTGGCTAACACGGTGAAACCCCATCTCTACTAAAAATACAAAAAATTAGCCAGGCGTGGTAGCAGGTGCCTGTAATCCCAGCTACTCAGGAGGCTGAGGCAGGAGAATGGCGTGAACCCGGGAGGTGGAGCTTGCAGTGAGCCAAGATAGCACCACTGCACTCCAGCCTGGGCGACAGAGCAAGACTCTGTCTCAAAAAGAAAAGAAAAAAGAAAATAAGTTTAACTGGCTCATGGTTCTGCAGCTGCAGCAGCTGTACAGGAAGCATCGCAGCATCTGCTTCTGGGGAGGCCTCAGGAAGCTTCCAATCATGGTGGAAGGCAGAGGAGGAGCAGGCAGAGGAGCAGGGAAGAGGTGCCACACACTTTGAAATGACCAGATCTCATGTAAACTCAGAGCAAGAATTCACTTATTACCAAGGGGATGGCCCAAGCCATTCATGAGAGACCTGTTCCCATGATCCAGTCACCTCCCACCAGGCCCCACCTCCAACACTGGGGATTACAATTCAATATGGGATTTGGGCGGGGAAAAATATCCAAACTGTATCACTTTTCCTTTGGAAACTGGTCACATTTTCATGATTTTTTATATGTCACATAATTTGGGATTATGAATTGGGCTTTTCAAAAAAATTTTGAGACCAGGTCTGGCTCTGTCACCCAGGCTGGAGTGCAGTGGTGCAATCTCAGCTCACTGCAACTGCCGCATCCCAGGCTCAAGCAATCCTTCCACCTCAGCCTCCCAAGTAGCTGGGAATACAGGCACATGCCACCACGCCCAGCTTAGTTTTGTATTTTTTGGTGGAAACTGATTTTTGTCAGGTTGCCCAGGCTGGTCTCAAACTCCTGGGCTCAAGCGATCTGCCTGCCTCCGCCTCTCAAAGTGCTGGGATCACAGGTGTGAGCACCACGCCCAGCCATGAACTGGACATTTTGACTGTTATGCTGGGTAGACTGCAACAGTCCCCTGGATAATGTTGATTTTTTTTTTTTTAGTGCCCATCAACCTGGTTAGTTCTGACCACAAAGTTCTGCTGCCTCTGCTCCAGTCGAAGTTCCACTTTCAAAGCCAATTCATGTTGCTTCTCTGAGTGCACCCCACACAGGCGCAGCTCGGGTGGGAGAGCCGGGGCTGCTGCTGGTTCCTCCTCAGAGTCCCGAGGCCTCTTTCTCCCACTCTCTCCCTTCTGGGATTCCCCCACCACACGCTTTCTGGACCTCAGCAGCCCCTGTTCACACTTTCTCTTGCCAAAAGGACAAGGTTTCCATGGGAGTTTTAGCTTTCTGTGTTGCTGTGCAGTTCCATAACTGAGGCCCATCCTGGGGCAAAGCTACGAGAGAAAAGAGAAGATAAAACCAGGAAACGGCTTCCCCACAGGGGCCACCTCCACAGCTTTGGTTTACTGGTTAACTTTGCAGAGTCCTCAGTGGCAGGGCGGGGGCGGGGTTGGCTTTGTTTTTCCTGGACTTGAGTTGTTAAGTTGTAACAGTGAAAGAGATGGGCTGGCCGGCCAGGTGTGGTGGCTCATACACGCCTGTACTCCCAGCATTGGGAGGCCGAGGTGGGTGGATCACTGGAAGTCAGGAGTTTGAGACCAGCCTGGCCAGCATGGTGAAATCCCATCTCTACTAAAAATACAAAAATTAGCCGGGTGTGGTGGCGGACACCTGTAATCCCAGCTACCTGGGAGGCTGAGGCAGGAGAATCGCTTGAATCTAGGAGGCGGAGGTTGCAGTGAGCCAAGATCAAGCCACTGCACTCCAGCCTGGGCAATAGAGCGAGACTCTGTCTCAAAAAAAAAAGAAAGGAAAGAAAGGAAGGAAGGAAGGAAGGAAAGAAAGAACAAAAGAACGAAAGAAAGAAAGAGATGGGCTGTGGAGGGCTGATACTACCATCAAGGTATGGACCCTTTGTAGGTAACTTTAAAATGGAAGAAAGATAATCTGGAGATGCTGCAGTTAATCCGAAACAATGGATTTTAAATATTCCTATTTTGTTTGAGGGTCCAGTTTTATCCATTATGTGCTAAAGTTCCCTTCCTGGGCCGGGCGCAGTGGCTCACACCT
Source organism: Hylobates moloch (assembly GCF_009828535.3). NCBI lineage: Eukaryota > Metazoa > Chordata > Mammalia > Primates > Hylobatidae > Hylobates > Hylobates moloch. The sequence continues at coordinate 6,874,563 of NW_026652290.1, read as the reverse complement.
GTAATCCCAGCACTTTGGGAGGCCAAGGTGGGCAGATTGCTTGAGCCCAGGAGTTCGAGACCAGCCTGGGCAACAGAGCAAGACCCCCACCTCTGCTAAAAACATAAAAATCAGCTGCGTGTGGTGGTGCATGCCTGTAATCCCAGCTACTTGGGAGGCTGAGGCAGGAGAATCGCTTGAACCCAGGAGGCGGAGGTTACAGTGAGCCAAGATTGAGCCATTGCACTCCAGCCTGGGTGACAGAGTGAGGTTCCGTCTCAAAAAAAAGAGGGCAGAACAAGGAACAGAGACACATACCAAAGATACACCCACGATGGCTTCATCCATGGGAGATGATTGAAAGGCTGGCATCGCAGCCACGTGAGACATTCCACAGCAGGTCAGATGAACGGCCCTAGAGCCTGTCTGGATGAGAGCAGGCGTCTCCTGCGGGACACCTTCCTCGAGATAAGGTAGGGTCCTGTTCCTCTTGTATAAATGGAGGTTTTTCTCATGAGTGTCCTTAAATCTACCACTAAACTCAGGTTAAATGCTCTCAGTCTGGAATTAATGTAGAGAAACTGGGATGGATATGTTTTCATATTATTTATGAAAAAAATGTTTCTCAAGTAAATGGAACAAGCAGGAATACAGGTGGCAATGCCACAGTACTAGGCTACACTGTGCTTCAGAACAGTTTTTCTTTTTTTGAGACAGCGTCTTGCTCTGTCTCCAGGCTGGAGTGCAGTGGCACGATCATGGCTCACTGCAGCCTCCATTTCCTGGGTCAAGTGATCCTCCCACCTCAGCCTCCCAAGTAGCTAGGACTATAGGCAGGCACCACCATGCCTGGCCATTTTTTTTTTTGTAGAGGTGGGGTCTCACTATGTTGCCCAGGCTGGTCTTGAATTCTTGGGCTCAAACGATCCTCCCACTTTGGCCTCCCAAAGTGCTGGGATTACAAGTGTAAGCCACTGTGCCCAGCGGAACAAACTGCTTTTAAATGTGAGTTTTAAATACATCAGAAGGACCAATATACAGAGAAAGACTCCAGCCACTCTCCATCTGACATCACCAGGGAATGACGCACTCTGCACAGGCAATTCTCTAGATAGCTGAAGTTTGCCTGTTCAACCAGCAAACACTTTTAAAATGTTGATAATTCATTTCTTCAACCCAATTTTGGGGGCTGCCTACTCTATGTGCAAACCAGCGCTCAGGAAGCTGGGCTAACACAGTGAACAAGCCAGACCCATGGTTACACTTTCCCCATTGCACTTTTCTCATTTCTTTTTTCTTTCCTTTTTTTTTTTTTGAGACAGAGTCTCGCTCTATCAACAGGCTGGAGTGCAGTGGCGCGATCTCGGCTCACTGCAACCCCCACCTCCTGGGTTTGAGCGATTCTCCTGCCTCAGCCTCCTGAGTAGCTGGGACTTCAGGTGTGTGCCACCACGCCCAGCTAAGTTTTGTATTTTTAGTAGAGATGGGGTTTCACCATGTTGGCCAGGCTGGTCTCGAACCCCTGACTTCAAGTGATCCACCCGCCTCGGCCTCCCAAAGTGCTAGGATTATAGGCATGGGCCACCGCGCCTGGCCAGCACTTTTCTAATTTATTAAGCAGAAGATTCTGAATATAATTTGAACTTTTACTCCTGACTCAGAGGCAGCACTGTAAATATAAGTTAGTGAGGAGGTTGTTACATCCAATTAGGTAGACACTTCCATTAATGAAGTGTAAGTCACATTGATGGAGTTAGCAGCTGGATCCCATAGTTAACCCACAGTGTCTGCCAGCAGGCAAGGTTTCCAGATATTTTCCAAATGCATCACTGCCCAGTATGGTTTTCTTTGAAGCCAAGCACTGACCTTTATAGGCTTTACTGTATTTTGTTGGTGTGTCATCTGGCTGGCTTTGGCTGCAGCTCTTGCCATCATTTTGAGTGTTGGTTCTGTCCTTGATTCACTCTGTTGACTTCCCTCCCAGAACTGAGTTATATCACGAGAGGTCTACATCCCCTCCAGGCTGAGGCTGAGCCATCAGTTCTCTTTGGGAGCAAAGAATTCACCTGACTGCAAGACCACCTACAATCACACCAGCATCAAACTCATGTTTCATGATTGAATCTACAAGAATATCATAAAGACTAACAAGTACACACCAGAAGTCCGAGCAGCTCTGACCTTACCCTGGCCCGCTAGCCCTGGCCCGCTAACCCTGGCCCGCTAACCCTAGCCCGCTAACCCTGGCCCGCTAACCCTGGCCCGCTAACCCTGGCCCGCTAACCCTGGCCCGCTAGCCCTGGCCCGCTAACCCTGGCCCGCTAACCCTGGCCCGCTAGCCCTGGCCCGCTAACCCTAGCCTGCTAGCCCTGGCCTGGCCCTGCCCCGCGTGAGAAAGAAAAGGAGACAAGAAAAAAGAAAAGAGGAGAGGGAAGAAAGCAAAAGAAAAAGAAGTGGGTTAAATTTTTCATGAAATACTCTTTGTATGGACTTTGTTCTTTCTGCTTTTAGTATTTTTGGGCTGGGAGTGGAATAGAAAAATGTGAATATACCCACTTCTAATCAACATTGTACTGAGGCTTTAAACAGGCAGTCAGGGAAGGAAATGAAATTAAAGGCATCCAGGTTGGAAATTAAGAGGTAAACTATCTCTCTTTGCAGGTGACCTTATCTTGTATGTAAAAAATCCTAAGGATTTCACTAAAAAAAAAAACCTAATAAACAAGTTCAGCAACATTGCAGGAGACAAGCTCAATATACAAAATCAGCTGTATTTCTGTATATTTAAGTGAATAATCTGTAATTGAAATTAAGAAAATTTAATTTACAATAGCACCAAAAATAAAACAGTAATAAGCTGAACAAAACAAGTACAAAATTTATACTCTGAAAACTACAAAACTTGGTTGAAAGAAAGTAAAGAAGACCAAAATAAATGGAAAGGCACCCTCAATCCACGGATCTGGACTTAGTGTAGAGGAGACGGCGGCACTCTCAAAACGCATCCACAGATTCAACACAACTCCTCTCAAAATCTCACTTGGCTCCTCTGCAGAAACTGAAAAGCTTATCCTAAAAATTCACATGGAAATTTGAGGGTCCCAGAATAGCCAAAACAATCTTGAAAAAGAAGAACAAAGTTGGAGAACTCACACTTCCCGATTTCAAAGCTTACTACAAGGCTGCCATGAGGACGTAAGAATAGACACACAGAGCAATGGGACAGAACTGAGGGCTGGAAAGAAGCTCGCGGCTACAGACAGCAGGTTTCCACATGGTGCCAAAACAATTACACGGAGAAAGAACTGTCTTTTTAACAAATGACGCTGGGACAGAAAAATACCCACATATAAAAGGAAGAAGTCAAGCCGGGCACGGTGGCTCACGGCTGCAATCCCAGCACTTTGGGAGGCTGAGCCGGGCAGATCACCTGAGGTCAGGAGTTCAAGACCAGCCTCGCCAACAGAGTGAAACCCTGTCTGTGCTAAAAATTAGCTGGGTGTGGTGGTACGTGCCTGTAGTCCCAGCTACTTGGGAGGCTGAGGCAGTAGAATTGCTTGAACCCAGGAGGCGGAGGTTGCAGTGAACCGAGATCACACCACTGCACTTCAGTCTGGGCCACAGAGCAAGACTCTGTCCGGCACCAACTCATAAAAAAAAAAAAAAAAAAAAAAAATTAAAATTTTACCAGCCTGTGCAACCACAGTGATACCCTGTCTCTACAAAAATAAAAATACACAGTAGCTCACGCCTGTGATCCCAGAACTTTGGGAGGCCAAGGCGGGCAAATCACCTGAGGTCAGAAGTTCCAGACCAGCCTGGCCAACATGGCGAAACCCCGTCTCGACTAAAAATACAAAAATTAGCCAGGTGTGGTGGTGCGTGCCTGTAATCCCAGCTACTAGGGAGGCTGAGGCAAAAGAATCATTTGAACCCAGGAGGTGGAAGTTGCAGTTAGCCAAGATTGCGCCACTGCACTCCAGCCTGAGTGATGAGAAATCTCCGTGTCAAGAAAAATAAATAAATAAAAAATAAAAAAGTAAAAAAAAATTAGCCCAGTTGGGTGGTATGTGCCTGTGATCCCAGCTACTCAGGAGGCTGAGGTGGGAGGATCACCGGGGCCCAGGGAGGTCAAGGCTGCAGTGAGCTGTCACACCACTGCACTCCAGCCTGGGCGACAGAGCGAGACCCTGTCTCAAAAACATATTTATATAAATATAAATAAACTATAAAACTGTTAAGAAATCATAGACACAAATCTTCATGATCTTGGATTAGGCAGGGGTTCCTTAGCTATGACACCAAAAGCACAAGGAACAACAACAAAAATAAATCGGATTTCATCAAAATTAAAAACTTTTGTGCTTCAAGGGACACCATCAAAAATATAAACAAGACATCCCAAAGAATGGGTGAAAATATTTGCAAATCATGTATCTAATAAGGGTCTAGTATCCCGAACAAAGTATTACAACTCAATAAAAAGACAACTAACCCAATTAAAAATAGGCAAATTATCTGAATAGACATTTCTCTAAGATATACAAATGGCCAGTAACACCTACGAAAAAATGCTCAACACCATTCGACATCAGAGAAACGCAGGTCAAAGCCACAATGACGTACCACCTCATGCCTGCTAGAGTGGCTGTAATCAAAAAGAATGTAAGAGTTGGTGAGGCTGTAGAGAGACCAGAACCATCGGCCACTGTGGAAAAGAGTGTGGTCGTTTGTCATATGAGTGAACATCCAGTTACCACACAACCCAGCAATTCCACTCCCAGGTGCAGACCCAAGAGCAGACCCTGTCCACACAGAAACCTGTAAAGGAATGTTTTTGTTTTTAAAATGTTTATTTTTGTTTTGTTTCTTTATATGAGACGGAGTCTTGCTCTGTTGCCAGGCTGGAGTGCAGTGGCGCGATCTCGGCTCACTGCAACCTCTGCCTCATGGGTTCAAGCGATTCTCCTGCCTCAGCCTCCAGAGTAGCTGGGACTACAGGTGCGCACCACCACACCTGGCTGATTTTTGTTTTTTTGTGTGTCTTTTTTTTTTTTTGAGACAGAGTCTCGCTCTGTCACCCAGGCTGGAAGTGCAATGGCATGATCTCGGCTCACTGCAACCTCTGACTCCCAGGTTCAAGTGATTCTCCTGCCTCAGCCTCCCGAGTAGCTGGGATTATAGGAATGCACCACCATGCCTGGCTAATTGTGTATTTTTAGTGGAAACGGGGTTTCTCCATGCTGGTCAGGCTGGTCTCAAACTTCTGATCTCAGGTAATCCACCCGCCTCGGCCTCCCAAAGTGCTAGGATTACAGGCGTGAGCCACCTCAGCTGGCCTTGTTATTGTTTTTTTTTTTTTTTAAAGGCAGAGTCTTGCTCTGTTGCCCAGGATGGAGTCCAGTGGCATGATCAACTCTGCAGCCTCAGACTCCTGAGCTCGAGTGATCCTCCTGCCTCAGCCTCCTGAGCAGCTGGGATTATAGGCGCCCGCCACCACGTCCGGCTCAAACACACACACACACACACACACACACACACACACACACACACACACACAACAACAACAACAAAAATAAAACAACCCCCCCCCCCCAAAGTACTGGTCCATACGACAGCACAGCTGAGCCTGGAAAGGCTGTTAGGTGAAAGTCACAACAGGCCCCAGGGTATAGATTCCACCCACAGGGCAGGACAGGGGACTTTACAGGCAGTGCGTGGCTGCTGAGGGCGGGACGAGGACCGGATGGGGACCAGGAGGGTGACAGCTGAAGGGTACAGGGTTTCTTTTGAAGAGATGAGAATGTTTTGAAATTGGCTGTGGTGACGGCGGCGGGTTTGTCAATACACGCAGGACCCCTGAGGTGTACTCTTAAAATGGGTGAGTTGTATGGCAGGCGAGTAATATCTCAACAGAACTGTTGCCACAAATTAAAACCAAAACCCAAACCCACGCTTCAACTGCGGGGCCGCTGCGGGAAAGGACAGCTCAGCGTGCTCCCCGCGCCCCATCCTGGGGCTGCTGCCACAGCTCCTGCCGCCCGTGCGCTTCCCTCGGGGGATCATCGTTGCCGCGCACCGGGTGCTCACTCCTGGGTCCGCCCGGGGCTCGCCCAGGGGCCCACTGCAGGCAGCCAGGGGCTGACCCGGGTCGCTCCGGAGCGCTGGGGCCAGGGGTGCGGATTCCTGGGGAGCGCGCCGGTTGGTCCCTGGTGATCCCCGGGAAGGCAGCCTCGCGCCCCGCACAGCCGGGTCCAACCGCAGCCAGGAAGGGCGGGGGGCGGGGGTCGAGGGGCGGAGGGGGCAGCGGTCCCGGCCTCCCCAGCCCGTGAGGTTGCCATGGGCGCCCTTCCTTCCAGAAGCGTCTTTACCCGAGGTTGGGGGGGCGAGCCCCACTCCGGGGTGGGGAGGGGAGGCCAGGCGGGGATGTCTCGGGTCCCACAGTCCCTCCCGCAGGGCCAGGGGCAGCGCCGCTGAAATAACGAGAACACCCACCCCCCTCCCAAGCCTGCCAGAGCCCCCGCAGAGTGCCTGGGGCCTCGGGAGGCGGCTGAGAAAGGCGCAGCTCAGGGCCACCGGAGAGAGGAAACTCCGATCTCACAGCTCCGTGGCAATGTCCCTAGCAGTTCCGCTGACAGCCAGCGAAAAGCAGCTAGATGTGCATCAACGAACAGCAAGGGCGGCACCGGGAGTATTACCCAGCAGGAAAAACGGACAAGCGTTTGGCACGTGACAACTTCACAAGGACAAAGACTTTGTGTAGGGAGAAAGGTGCCAGAAAGGTGACCCATGGTCGGCTTCTGTTTATGTGACATTCCCGGAAAAACACTATGGTTTGGAGGACAGATCAGTGGTCACCAGGGGCTGGTGCGGTTGGGGGAAAGGGGCAACCCGAAAGGGCTGGCGGGAGGGAGTTTCAGCGGTGATGGAAGGTTATGGTAGTGGTTACACGAGTCCACACGTGCTGAAATTACAGCAGTGTACGTAAAATCGAACTTGTTTTCCTTTATGATCTTTTTTTTTTCAGATGGAGTCTTGTACTGTTGCCCAGGTCGGAGTGCAGTGGCACGATCTCGGCTCACTGCAACCTCCGCTTCCTGGGTTCAAGAGATTCTCCTGCCTCAGCTTCCCGAGTAGCTGGGATTACAGGCATGTGCCACCACGCCCAGCTAATTTTGTACTTTTAGTAGAGATGGGGTTTCTCCATGTTGGTCAGGCTGGCCTTGAACTCCTGACCTCAGGTGATTTGCCCGCCTCGGCCTCCCAAAGTGCTGGGATTCCCAAAGTGCTGGGATTACAGGCGTGAACCACTGCACCCAGCCATCCTGTATGATCATTTTTTAAAAAGCTATTAGCCTGGGCAACATAGTGAGACCCCATCTCTACAAAAAGTAACAAAAATTAGCTGGATTTGGTGGCACACACCTGTAGTCCTAGCTACTCGGGAGGCTGAGGTGGGAGCATCACTTGAGCCCCAGAGTTCCAGGCTGCAGTGAGCCATAATCACACCACTGCACTCCAGCCTGAGCAAGTGAGACCCTGTCCTAAAAAACCAAACAAAAACCAAACTATCAGTGCTGCTCCCAACATCTGTCTGCTGGCGGCCTGGAGTGGCTGCTGGATGCTGTCGAGTTGGATGGACCCTGTCTCTGCAGCTAAGCAAGTACTGGAGCTGCACTGTTCTCTCCAGGATGATATAAAACGGGTCATGGCTGCACTTGGGGTTTAATTACCATGGTCGTTCTGTTCAGTGTGGTTATTGTTCCTTCCACACTTTCTGCTATGGTTTGAATGTTTGTCCCCTCCAAAACCTGTTGAAATTTCATTGCCTTTGTAACAGTATTGAGAGTGGGACCTTTAGAGGGTGGTTAGGCCATGAAGGCTGCACCCTAACGGCTGGGATTGGTTATAAAAGGGTGGGGTGGCTCCCCTCCTGTCTTCTACCATGTGATGATGCAGCTGGACGGCCCTGCCAGATGCTGGCACCTGTCCAGTACTGTGAGCCAGTTGATTGTTCATTATAAATTACCCAGTCTCAAGCATTCTGTGATAGCAGCACAAAATGGACAGAGTTTCTGAAGTTGAGTCCCTGAGAGACCATCAAGAGTCAATAGGTGCAGACAGTTTACAGGCTGGGGACAGAAGTGGACTCAGCTGGAAGAGACCCCCAAGGCCACACCCCCAGTATTGCATGTATGAAGAAACCAGGACCCAAAGGATTCTGCGGCCAAGTCAGACACCAGTTGGGATCTGAGTTTAGAGCAAACCATCCTCCCTCCCCCGAGTACTTGCTCTGCACAGGAGCTAGCTGAGCGCAGGCACACAGGGGTCAGGGGCCCCATCCCGTCCAGGATGGCCCCGCCATTCCGTCCCACACATTTCTTTTTTGAAAGAGTCTCGCTCTGTCGCCAGGCTGGAGTGCAGTGGCATGATCTCTGCTCACTGTAACCTCTGCCTCCCAGGTTCAAGCAATTCTCCTGCCTCAGCCTCCCCAGTAGCTGGGACTACAGGCACGTTCCACCACGCCCAGCTAATTTTTGTATTTTTAGTAGAGACAGGGTTTCGCCAAGTTGGCCAGGATGGTCTCGATCTCTTGACCTCGTGATCCGCCCGCCTCAGCCTCCCAAAGTGTTGGGATTACAGGTGTGAGCCACCACGCCCATCCCATCCCACACATTTCTAACTGCCACACTGCCTGCCCCGTGGCAAGTGTGCCTTCCAGCAAAGTATCTGCAGCCTCTGAAAATGAGGGCACCACTTCCACACTACACCCCATTCCCTCCCTGGGAAGTCCTCTGTGGCTGGGGGGCTCCAGCACCCCTCAAAGCTGCTGGTTATGGCTCCTCCTTTATGCCCCTCCCCCACTCTCTGAGCCACCCTTTGTGTGACCCCCCTACTCTGTGTCCCTGCCCTCTGCAGCCTCTCCTCCTCCAAGTCCTCCCCCGGCCCCCAAGGCATCTCTGGCAGGACACCAGCTCCGCCCTGAGGTTCCACATCTAATTTTGACTTGTGATGGTCATGCTCCTGTGTCCCCAACCTGGATTAGGAGATCAGGTTGGTCAGGCTCAGGCCAGCACTGGGCTCTGCACCTTGCTGGCAGGAGGGGCTGCCACGAGCCCGACAGAACCAGGAGCTGGCCAGCCAGGCCACACCAATGCCAGAGTTGGCAATCAGCTCAAGGTGACTCTGGGTTGTCTGGGCAGACCCTTGTGAGACCCAGGGAGGAACACTGGTAAACAGAACACGGCTGATTAGTACTCAGGCTCTAACTTCTTCGATAGTAGGAGTGAACTGGGACCCCACCCCACTCCCGGCTGTGCTGTAGCAGGGACGGACGGTTATTGGCATTCCCTGGATGGCCTCCTGGGCTCTGACCAGGAACTTGGCACAAGGGGGAGGGCACTGTGGACAGCTGCGCCGGTTGGGGCTGAGAGCAAAGTCCTGCCACAAAATGCTGCCAGAACACCCGGCCTCTCTGGCAGAAGCCCCTGGGTTCTAATGGAGGCAGAGGGAAAGGAGGGGACCCAGAGCTGGTGCTCCACAGGCCTGGGACGCACTGCTGCAGGGAGCAGGTCATGGGGCTGGAGCCTCATCATAAGACACCCTCCAGGCTGCCTGGCAGTGCTGGGGGCAGACAGGAGGAGCCCCAACCAACTAGTTTTCTGCAGAATCCCTGCAAGGGTGGTTGAAAGACCCCCTCACCCCCAGCTGACACACGCACCACAGGAGAGCTGCCACCAGGTGGAGAAATAAGACTTTCCCGCAAACCCAGGTCTTCAGCTTCTTCAGTCCTGAGACCCAGCAGTGCGGGGCCACCACCCCGGTGCCCACTGGTGCGGGGTGTGGAGCCACTCCTTGGGGGACACCTGCCCAGCGTGTTCCCTGCACATCAAGATTCCCACCTGGGCACCAGGACCACAAACCCACCACCCTTTGGGGGCACCGCACTGTGTCCCTCGCATGGCCGCCCGCCCTCAGACCCAGGATTACACAAAGCCACGCGAGGGAGACAGGCAGCCAGCCTGGTCGGAGCAGCACCCTGGCCCTCACGGAGGGCAGCTGCCCAAAGGTGGCCGTCAGGGCCCAGAGCTTCCATCTCATGCATGCAGAGCCCAGGCCTGGCCTGACTGGGCAGGAGCCCTCCAGTGAGCATCCCTGTGTTGGTCAAGGGGCCAGGCTTTGGTCAGGGTCACCGTGGGGGAGGGGCCACACACAACCCACCCACACTCCCACAGAGGGAGCCACGCCTAGGTGCCCACTGCACCCAAGTCCACGAGGCAGTGGGCGTGCAGGGCCAACTTTAATACAGGCCGGCCTGTCTGGGGGTCGAGGTGGCGGCTCCCTTTGTCCTTGTGGCTTTCCACGGGCAGGGGCGGTCCCAGCGAGATCGTCTCATAACCAAACCAGCCCTGTGCACGAGAAGTCACGCCATGCCCCACAGCCTCCGGTCCTGGCTGCTGGTGGCTCGGGGACCCGCAGGGCAGGAGGGTGCCTGGTCTCACAGTTTCATGAGCCCCAGCCGCAGCGACCCCCACGGACAAACTTCCGGGGCTGCACCTGCGGGAGCAGCGTCTCCCGAGCATCGGAGGTCCTTTCTCAGCAGGGCCGAGCCCTGGTGGACAGAGCCGTGAGTGGCAAGGCGGGAGTCAGGGCTCTGGGAGTCGTCAATCCAGCAAGAACGCCCCTGGCCTGCCACCTTCAAACGGGAGGTGGGCGTCTGGGGCGCGGAGGCAGAGGCACGGAGAGGTTCAGCACATGTTGGTTTCCTGGGGATCCCCCCACCAGCAGGGAAGCTGAGGTGCGCCGGGAAGCCAGGCCAAGGGAGGGACCCCTTAACGGAAGCCTGCACCAGCTAACGGGAGCAGTGAGGAGCAAGAGGAAGCACAGGGACCCCAAGGTCTGGAGGTGTCTTCCTCACAGATGAGCGCGAGCCACGCGGGGCTGGGACTGCAGGGGAACAGCACCAGAGGCGTCGGGCCTGGGCCGCGGCCACCAGGGGAGCCCACAACCGGCAGAAGCTGGGCTCGGCCGAGGGTTTAATCCGGACTGAGAGCAGGCCAGTGGCGCCTGAGTGCGTTCAGGCTCGAGGTCGCCAGGAGACGCTCTGGAGTCCTCCTGCACGTGCGCCTGTGTGGCTGCGGCTCTGCTCAGCACCGTGCGCGCTGGGCTCCAGGGAACCCGGTCAGGGGCTGGCCATGACCCAAACTCTCTGTAGGCCACGGTCCCTGGGGCATCCCCGCAAGTCCCGCAAGAGAAGGCCACGTTACGAAGCTGCCACCAGCTCCGCCTGCCTGGGCCTGGCCTTGACAGGGACGGTTTCTGTGGAGGAAACAAGAGATGTTTATGACACACCACAGACCCACAGGCAGAGACCTCCAGAGAGGGACGAGGCCACAGGGGTGGCAAGGGCCAGTTCCGGGGACTTCAGACCCAGCAGTGCGGGGCCACCACCCCGGTGCCCACTGGTGCGGGGTGTGGAGCCACCCCTTGGGGGACACCTGCCCAGCGTGTTCCCTGCACATCAAGATTCCCACCTGGGCACCAGGACCACAAACCCACCACCCTTTGGGGGCACCGCACTGTCTGTGTCCCTCGCATGGCTGCCCGCCCTCAGACCCAGGATTACACAAAGCCACGCGAGGGAGACAGGCAGCCAGCCTGGTCAGAGCAGCACCCTGGCCCTCACAGAGGGCAGCTCTGGGGGAGGCAAGTGACAAACAGGAAGCCAAAGGGGCTGACAGACAGGGCCGGGAACACGGGACAGTGGGCCAGGAAAGCACAGCTCCTCCCAGCGGGACCCAGAGAGGAGAAGAGCCCCAAAGATGGGTAAAGGAACAGAACAAACGTGGATGGACGGTTCTAAAAAGTCAGGTTCCCAGTAGGCAGGTTGGGGAGCCTGTGCTGAATGGTGCCATGGGGAGAGCCATCCCTGGCTGACGGCTAATCCTGGGCTAGACCCTGGGAATGAGCTGGTGCTGCTGAAGAAGCCTTTCCCCCAGTTCTGATTTCTGAATGTGCCTCTTTGGATGGGGTATGGCTCTCTTACGAGGTTACCCAGTTACCCAACCCCTGGGAAACCCAAGCCCAACCCCACGGCCAGGCACGCGTGCCCCCGAGCCACACAGCCAGACAGCAGGGCTCGTCCACGGCCCGGGAAGGCCAAGTGAGAAGGGCTGGGAGCATTCTGTCTTGTTCCCTTCTAGAGTCCACTGCTCTTCTGCGAATTCCAACCATTCAGAAGAACCAAACATGGAAATACCTGGGACCTTCTCAGGAAGGGGCTCGGAGGGAACCTCTGGCAGCTCTATTTGTTCCTGCAAGAAGCAAAGGGTAAGGCTGTGAGCAGGTGACAGGTCTGCCCCGGGCTGCCTGGGCCTCCCTGAGAGGACACGGATCCTGTCAGTCAGCCGCTCTCAGCTGGAGTTAAAGTGGACAGGAACGTGCTGCTCAGAAGACCCAAGTCTGCACCCGCCCCGGCTTCTGGGTGCCACAGAATCCCCTAGGTGGTGACGCAGCCCCTACCACGGAGGCTCCTCCCGACAGACCCTGGGGCTCTGAGGGGCTGTAAGGAGGCCACGTCCTGTGTGTGCCCCAGAGACCCTGGCTCTCAGGGACCGAGGGGTGGGTGACACAGACACCCAGGTCACGCTGGTGTCCACCACTGCAGGGTGGGCTGTGGTACAATGCTGGCCCAGCGAGCTTGGCTGCCTAAGCCAGCACAGGTGCTTCCGCCTCTCAGCTGGCCTTCCCTGGAGGCCCCCAAGGACTGGGACCCTCAGGAGAAAGTAACTGAGCAAGCAAGTGGGCGCAGGCACCACGGGCCGCACAGCACCAGGGTGCCGGGGCAGCTGGCAGCAGGGCTGGGGCAGAGGCCGGCTCTGGGGGCACCATGAGAATTTGGCAGACTGAGGCAGGGGCCCACAGAGAGGACAACCCCTTTGTCGGGGAGCAAACGCAGACTCACAGCCTGGATGTGAGCCTGGGGCCAGGACGTGGCCCCCGCAGCGAGGGCCTGTGTAGGACGTGAGTCAGCAGCCACGGCTGGAGAAAGCCAGCCCACGGATCAAGCACCACATCCATGACAGCCGGGGACAGAAAGGGGCCGAGGCGCCAGGAAGGCCCAGCCTCCCCGCTCTGTCCAGGGCATGGGGCCAGCCTGATTGCACCAGACCGTCGGCGCCAGGAAGGCCCAGCATCCCCACTGCATCCAGGGCACGGGCCAGCCTGCCCGCACCAGACCGTCGGCGCCAGGAAGGCCCAGCATCCCCACTGCATCCAGGGCACGGGCCAGCCTGCCCGCACCAGACCGTCGGGTGAGCAACCCTGGAAACAGAGTCACCTCAGGTAGCACAACCAGTCACAAACCCCAGACTATTTGCTTAAGGGACACCAGATACGAGATCACCAGGGGCAGGGCCTCCTGGGGGTCTGAGCTCTGGGGGTCCCATCGCCCGAGTGACGGCTCGGTCCTGGGGGTCCCATCGCCCGAGTGACGGCTCGGTCCTGGGGGGCCGTTACCTGAGTGATGGCGCTCAGCTCCTCCAGGATGGCGTCTTCATCCTCCTGAGTGAAGCTTCCTGCTAGAAGCTCATCTATTTGCTGCAAAAGGACAGGCGGTGGTAAGAGCAGCGAGGAGGCGGCCCCTCAGGGAGGAAGGAGACGGCCTGTGGCTGGGTCTCGTCCCCTTGAGAGAAGGCGGCCACTGTAGGATGTGGGACAGTTTGGCCCTCGAGGGTGGCCTTGTGGGTTCCCACAGTTGGGGGCAGGCTGGTCGGGGTGCCACCTACCCGCTGGTACTCCACGGCCTCCTGTGTCTCGTCCAGGATCCTCTCCACCTCTTCAATGGACATCACCTGCGGATGGGGGTGACGGGTGTTGACGCCTGTCGGTGAGGCCCAATGGTAGACCCCGACAGAGGCCTCCTGGGCTCTCAGGGCCACAGCCTCAGCCCTCTGTTTATTTTTACTTATTTATTTTTTATTTTTATTTATTTATTTATTTTTTGAGACGGAGTCTCGCTCTGTCACCCAGGCTGGAGTGCTGGAGTGCAGTGGCGCGATCTCAGCTCACTGCAAGCTCCACCTCCCGGGTTCACGCCATTCTCCTGCCTCAGCCTCTCCGAGTAGCTGGGATTACAGACGCCTGCCACCACGCCTGGCTAATTTTTTATATTTTTAGTAAAGATGGGGTTTCACCGTGGTCTCGATCTCCTGACCTCATGATCCGCCCACCTCGGCCTCCCAAAGTGCTGGGATTACAAGCGTGAGCCACCGCGCCCAGCCAATTTTTATTTATTTATTTTTAAAGACAAGGTCTGGCTGTGTTGCCCAGGCTGGGCTCAAGCAATCGGTCCAAGTAGCTGGGACTATAGATGCGTGCCACCATACCCAGCTCCTGTCCCTGTTTAAATGAAGCCAGGCCACGTGTGTCCCAGGCACGGCCCCGTCCTGAGGCCACAGGAGCCGTTTGATGAGTCTTTTCAGAGGCCGAGACTGCACTGCTCTGACACCCGCTGCCCCTTCTCACACCTGAGTCAGCTCTCACAGCCACTGGTAAAAATAAACAAAAGGTGGAACATTCTGGGCAAGTGACTTGATTTCTTTTGAGTGGCAAGGTCAAAGGGCCACTTGTGCTTGACCGGCACACACCACCAGTACTCACCAAACACTTGGAAAAGTGGCACAGCCAGACCTCCCGCCAGGTGAGTCCCCGGCTCTCCAACTAGCCCCACCCACTGCCCCCCCCCCTCCCATCAGGAGTGTGATGGGGTTGGTGGGGGAACGTGGTATGGCCACGCTGGGCTTCACAGCCATGCCCGGCCTGAGACGAGGCCGGTATTCACCTCCTCCAGGAAGCCTTCTTTTTTTTTTTTTTTTTTTTTTTTCTGAGACGGAGTTTTGCTCTTATCGCCCAGGCTGGAGTGCAATGGTGCAATCTCAGCTCACTGCAACCTCTGCCTCCCAGTTCAAGCGATTCTCCTGCCTCAGCCTCTTGAGTAGCTGGGTTTACAGGCGGCTGCCACCACACCTGGCTCATTTTTGTTTTGTTAGTAGAGACAGGGTTTCACCACGTTGGCCAGGCTGGTCTGAACTCCTGACCTCAGGTGATCTGCCTGCCTCAGCCTCCAAAAGTGATTACAGGTGTGAGCCACCACGCCCCACCACCTCCAGGAAGCCTTCTGTGATTAGTCTGAAGGCCCCCTCCCCACCCTCAGACTTCCCTTCTATGTCACTTCGGCACCTGAGGGCCCAGTTCCCACAGTTCCCAGCCTGTGCTGCACCCCACCCTCAGGTCACTGCCTCCCTGCCTGCCTGGCAGCACCCAACACATCTCCCCTGCCAGCCTCTTGCCCTGTGTCTGACACGAACACCATGGGACAAGCCCCCCGCCCTAGCCCCAGCTCCAGCCCCACTGGGCTCCCCACGCCTCCACGCCCCTGGCCCTGCAGACACCTACCTGGTGCATCTTGTTAAGACACTCGTTTCCAAACTGCAGCCCCTCCATCACCTTCATTTCGATCTGGGTGAACTCAATACTCTGAACCTGAAAAGGAAACCAGAGCAGACGCAGGTGCTGCGGGTCCGGCGTGCCCTCCTCCCAGCCCAGGGGCAGGGTTCAGGATGACACCGCTGCTGGGCGGGTGCTGCTGGATGTGAGGGCGACTCTTGACACCTGCTCCTCCCTGTCCTCTCCCACTGCCAGGTGGGGACGCGCAGGGCTGAGAAGGTGCCGGGGAGACGCTTGGGACCGCTGGTTGCTTATTAGTAGCTCTGGTTACCAAAGAGCAGAACCACGCCACTCGGGTCCCTAACACCAGGGACACTCAGTCCCCACGCAGACCCCTGACCTACCCACACCACCCAGGGGTGGCCCAGTCTTCCCCACCTCAGTCCTGCGAGAGCCAACCTGCCCCCAACCCCTTAAGACCATTAGCTTCCTGGCAGACTCCCCGGGATTCCAGGCCCGCCCCTCTTCAGGTCAGCTTCAGCTCCAGGCATCTGAGAGGAGGAGCTTTCAGCTCTCAGGAGAAATTCTGATGTCCACGCAGCCGGGCGGAGCTGCCTTCAGCTGCACCTACACCCCAGGGCGAAGCACCCAGCAGCCTACCATGGCCTCCAGGCTGCTGATCTGGTTCTCCGTCCTGTCCAGGAGCTGCTCCTGGTATCGCTTCTTCTTGAGCAGCAGCTTGGCCCGTCTGCAGAGGGAAGCCCAAGAGTGACCTGCTGTGGCCCTGCCCGGGCCCCCCACCCCCGCCGACAGGGTGCCCACATTGCCCAGGCCCACTCACTCCTTCCTTCCGTCCCGCAGCAGCTGCCGGGCCAGGGCCCGCTCGCGCTCCAGCTGCTGGGTGATCCTCTTCTGGTACTGCCTCAGCTTGTCCCGTTGCTGCTTCAGTTGCTGCCAAGAGAGAGAGGGCCTGATGTCACTGAGCCCATGCTGGGGGCCCTGGCCGCGCTACTGCACGCCAGACATGGAGGCCAGGCGGCCCTCCACGAGTGTCCTTCATGGGGCAGGGTTTTCTCCCAGGGGACGGGTGGAGCTGTCTGGACACATCTGGGGGGTGGAAGCCAGGGACACTGCTCCACATCCTGCCACGTGAGGGGCGGCCCCACCAGAGGGTCACCCGGACCCCACAGCCCATCACAGGGATGGGGAGGACCACCACGGCATTGCTGCGGGTCCACCCTCGAGGCTGCCTGCCAGTGGTACGAGCGCTCTGGGCTCAGGTCAGGGAGCAGCTGCCAGGACCTCAAAGGTTTGGACTCAGCCGGGCGCGGTGGCTCACGCCTGTAATCCCAGCACTTTGGGAGGCCCAGGCGGGCGGATCACGAGGTCAGGAGATCTAGACTATCCTGGCTAACACGGTGAAACCCCGTCTCTACTAAAAATACAAAAACAGATTAGCTGGGCGTGGTGGCGGCGCCTGTAGCCCCAGCTACTCGGGAGGCTGAGGCAGGAGAATGGCATGAACCCGGGAGGCGGAGCTTACAGTGAGCCGAGATTGCGCCGCTGCGCTCCAGCCTGGGTGACAGAGCGAGACTCCGTCTCAACAACAACAACAACAAAAAAAGTTCGGACTTGAGAACATGCAGGTGGCAAGTACCCAAGTGCCACCAGCCACACCTCCACGACGGGGCTCAGACATCCCCCCGGCTTCTCTCCTTGGGCTTCAGCTGTATGAGGTGCCTGTGGCTTCCCTGCCCCTTTGCCAACCATCCAGCTGCAGGGACACGCACTTGGCCCAGCGGCCCGCTGACCGCCTCTCATCTGTGCGCCGCCCCAGAGAGGGCACTCGGCCACTGAGGAACTTCAGCCAGTCCTGCCCTATCAGGCCCTTACATTTTGCAAATGTCATCACTTCAGACAATGCTGAGCCCATGCAGGCACAGGGATTATGGCCTTAAGGCAGGAGGCTGAAGGGAATTGGCTCAGTCAGGGCCTGTGGGAAGGCTCCGCATCGGAAGCGAGTGCTCCCTCTACCTGAGGGGGCTCATTCTCGGCTCCCTCCACCCACGGAGTCACCCCTTCGCAGTGCCAAGGCCTGTGGGTCCTCTCGTTGCTACAGTGAAAGGTGCCCCCTGCCCAGCCCCACTGCTGGGGAGACCCAGGGGCCAAAGGCAGGCAGGTGTGGCCAGGCTGCCCCCCCTGTAAAACAAGGTCTCAGTAGAGGGTCACAGGCCACGTGGGGAACACCTATTAGCCTAGAAAAACAGAAAAAAAAAGCAATCATTTGAGCTACTGTGTGCTAAGGTTGCTGTTCCCAAGCACCCGAAATCCCGGGGAGACCTACGGCAGCCGGGAACACGGGTCTGCACAGCCGAGGGCCCACAGTGACCCTTGGCAAGTGGAAAGCTTTGCTTGAAGAGAAACCAGAACTCAGTCCTTAAAGAGAGGGGAGGGAGTGCCTTGGGGCTGCCAGGGTAGGTGGACAGTGGACGATGGAGGCTGGGCCCAGCTGTCTTGCAGGCAGCTCGGGACGGTGCCCAGCGCTGTGCCCATCTTCTCTAGGGACAAATGTGCCCGTTGTTTCTTTTCACAGCTTATGGACTCAGATGCCAACATAAGATCCCCTCTTTCATTTGCATTCACTTCTCTTTTAGTATAAAATTAACCTATTTCTGTTGCACAAAATTTAGAAAAGAAAGCATCCGAAAAAGCTAGCCCTGCTCCCATTTCGGGGTCTCTTTCGTGACACGTTTATCTCGTTACGAAAATGGACTATTCTTAGCCCGCCGTGTCCCTGACATGCCAGGCGATTCCTCCTCCTACAGAAGCTAACTTTCACATGGGAACAGGCACCACCACCGGCCCGCCTGTGCCCCGGGGGGTCAGTCTGGAGTCGCCGCAAACAAACGCGCCAAACACGGTGGTCCTGCACCCAGGCGCTGCAGAAACCCGGCAGGACCCCGGCCGGCGTTCGGCGCACCCGGCGGCCGCTCCTCAGACCAGGGCAGATTTCCTTCCAGTCCCGGCCTGGATGGGGTGAGGGAGAGGGGATGGCCCCGCACTGCCTCGCGAAGCCGGCAGCACCGCGGGGGCTCCGGCCCAGGGCACCAGGAGGCAAATGAGCCGCGGGACCGGGGCGGGGGCAGCGACTCCGGGAGAGCCGGGACCCCCGGGGCCGGGACCTGCTCCCGTGGGCTCAGAGCCAGGGAAAGCCCAACGCCGCGCGGACCCCACGGACAGGCCGCCAGGCTGTGGCCAAGCCCCGAACGCCGGCGTCGAATCCCGCAGTCACCAGCCGCGCCCACCCCGGCGGGGCTCGCAGAGGCGGACGCACGGGCCCGGGGGAAGTCGGCAGCCAGGGCACCGCGCAGAAGACCCCGGCCCGAGGCCCCGCGGGCGAAGAGGGGCGCAGGGCGGAGAGGCCGAGTGGCCCGGCAGCGCGCTGCGCCTCAGTTTCCCCACCCGAACGCGGGGGACCGAGGGCGCGGGGCTCTTCCGGCCCCGCCGCCCGCCCTGGCCCCGCCGCCCGCCCCGGCCCCGGGCCCGGGCCCTCACCAGGATGGCCTTGTCCTGCTCCGTGACGCGGCTCTGCTTCTTGCGGCCGAACAGGTTGCCCATGGCGGCGCCCGCCCCTGGCCCGGGACCCACCGAGTCCAATAGCCACCGCCGCCCCGCGGCCACCGTAGCTCGGGTCCTCCCGCTACGGCGGCCGCGCTGGACCAGGCGCCGCGGAACGCGAAGCCCGAGCGCCTCCTCCGGCCGCGCGCCGTTGCCGCGGGTTCGAAACCACAGCCCGCCGGTCTCGGCGACCGTCGCGAACACCGCGGCCTCCTTGGACCGGTACAGAGAAGTGGCACGGATACCTGGATGTTAGGGCCCGGGATGTTCTAAATGACGTGTTTCTGTGCACCCTTCCTGTGCAGGTGAAGGCGAAAATTTCTTATCTCCTAATTAGATGGGATCCTTTCAGATTAACCTAATTCAGTCTCCTCAGGCTTTCAGGAATCTTGTGCAGGAATCACTGTCCCGCTGGCTCTGAACACAAAATGCTGCATTTAGTGATGTGATATCCAACGTTTTGCACTTTTTTTTTTTTTTTTTTTTTTTTTTGAGATGGAGTCCTGCTCTGTTGCCCAGGGTAGAGTGCAGGGGCGCGATCTCGGCTCACTACAAACTCTGCATCCCGGGTTCAAGTGATTTTCCTGCCTCAGCCTCCTGAGTAGCTGGGACTACAGGTGCCTGCTGCCACGCCCGGCTAATTTTTGTTAGTTGAGACGAGGTTTCACCATATTGGCCAGGCTGGTCTTGAACTCTTGACCTTGTGATCCACCCACCTCGGCCTCCCAAAGTGCTGGGATTACAGGCGTGAGCCACCGTGCCCAGCCCGTTTTGCACTTTAAAGTGCAGACCCAGCAGAGCTAGCAAGGCCCTCAGATCAGGGACTTCAGCCCCCTCTAGTGTTCCGATTCGGCGTTCCCGGTCCAACCCCCCAAATCCACTCCTGCAGGTTCTCCCCAGGTTCTCCACAATATCTATCTGAAATATCTCTGAATTCTTGTAGCATGTAAGCCAGGGTTTGCCAAACTACAGCCTGCGGGCCACATCTGGCCTGGAATCTATTTTTTTTGTACAGCCTTTGAGTTAAGAGTGGATTTTACATTTCTTAAGGATTGTAAAACACACACACACACACACACACACACACACACACACACACACACAGAATAACACCAAAAAGGAGGACGAACGGAGGAGGGAGAAGGAGAAGAGCAAGAGCCAGGTGGCCAAAGGCCGTATGTGGCTCTCGGAGCCTGATATTTACTGTTTGATTTTTTTTTTTTTTTTTTTTCTTGAGACAGAGTCTCACTTTGTCACCGAGGCTGTAGTGCAGTGGTGAGATCTCAGCTCACTGCAACCTCTGTGTCCGGGTTCAAGCAATTCTCCTGCCTCAGCCTCCCGAGTAGCTGGGATTACAGGCACCTGCCACCATGCCCAGCTAATTTTTTTTTTTTTTTTTTGTATTTTTGGTAGAAATGGAGTTTCACCATGTTGACCAGGCTGATCACAAACTCCTGACCTCAGGTAATCCGCCCGCCTCGGCCTCCCAAAGTGCTGGGATTACAAGCGTGAGCCACCGCGCCTGGGTGCTGTTTGTTCTCTTACAGAAAAAATTCGCGAGCCCCAGCGTGAGCTACCGTCTCGTGTGTCACGCTGTCCCGGATCCGAAGATCTGATGCTAACTGTAGGCCTCCTGGCAACAGGAGGAGGCTGTGCTGGCTTGGGGAGGACGGGAACATCTCGCGAGGGTCTCATAGGTGGGCTCGTAGAGGGTTTTCAAACTCAGGAGCATCAGCAACCTCAGCCACCACCACTCCCACTGGCAAGGGAGCCTCGGGGCACCCTGGCAGGAGCAGATCGTGAGCTCTGCGGGGTTCCGGGCGCTGCCTCCACTCTGGGTCAAGGGTGCCGTCCTGTCAGCATTCTGCATCTCAAGTGAGGACACGGGCAAAGCTGTGCGCTCAGCTGACCCTGTGATCAGGTGACGTGCGGGACTGAACATTGTGTTTGATTTCCAGCAATGTCAGCCCTGTAGGGACCACAAACAGCAGCTCCTGTGAGGGTGGCCACGAACATTCTCTGCCTCTCAGCTGACCCGAGGTCTGGGAGGAGCTGCTCCTGCCAGCCATCTGATTGCTGTGAATGCCCAGTTCGTGGAGCAGGAACCCCCAGTCCGCAGTCCTGGGGTGTCTTTGCTGTTCTGCTCTGAAGGGCAGCAGCCGCTTGGGCACCCCGGCACCAGCCTCACCCAGCCCTTTCTTTCACCCAACCAGAGGCCACAGCGAATGCACTGCAAAGTGGGGCCCGGCACCCCGTTTCCCATTGGCAGGAAGCTCAGCCAGGCATTCCTACCCTAGGGATGATGCAAACAGTCCCCAAATGCCCTCCTGGGACCTCTCCTCGTGCTAATTCTGTACCATTAGGTTCCAGGCAAGAGACAGAAACCACACCAGTAATTTGAACAGGAATATTTAATATAAAGAATCCTAAACTAGAAAAGGAGGTTTCACTATTAAAAGGTTACAAGAGAACTCTGAGGAATACAGGAATAGCAGTGCCAGAAGCAGCGTGTGTTTCTAGGACAGACAGCACACGGGGAGAAACCAAGAACCTGGAAGAACATCCCAACGCAAGGCTGGGCCTGGCTCTGCTGGACCCTGCAGGCTGCCCCTGCCCGTGGTGGAGGAAGTTGCTGCAGGGCCTAGCCTAGCCGTCAGCAGGGAGCCTGCCAGTTGGCCGAGAAACTCGCCGAGAGGTGCATCTGGGCCAGAGATTTTCTAACAGGAACTCCTGCCAGGTGCTTGAGAATCTTGCTGGGGAGCATGACAGCCGGGGGGTGTCTGCAAGAAGCAGCCCATAGGGGAGTCACCCACACACAGAGCCACTGGCAGCTGCAGCAAGGAAGGGGTCAGACAGGGAGGCCCCATTCTCTGCCAGGCCTCGCTGCAACCTCCAGCGCCCTCTCCCATCAAAGCCTCTCACCGAGCCAGCCAGCAGAGGAGAAACGTTTACAGGGTCCAGTTCCGCCAGCACAAAGCAGGCCCAGGAAGGATGGATTTGGAGCTGAGGGGTGACAGTGGCACACCACTGAGCCTTTAATTATGGCAGCAGTGGTGCCATACCACTTCTGAGACCAGGTCATAAAAGATGACACAAGGCCGGGTGTCGTGGTTCACACCTGTAATCCCAGCACTTTGGGAGGCCAAGGTGGGAGGATTGTTTGAGCTCAGGAGTTCAAGACCAGCCTGGGCAACGCAGTGAGACCCCATCTCTATTTAAAAAAAAAAAAAAAAAAAAAAAGATGGCTGGGCATGGTGGCTCATGCCTATAATCCCAGCACTTTAGGAGGCCGAGGCAGGCAGATCACTCAAGGTCAGGAGTTCGAGACCATCCTCGCAAACATGGTAAAACCCTGTCTCTACTAAAAATACAAAAATTAGCTGATGTGGTGGTGCACATCTGTAGTCCCAGCTACTTGGAAGGCTGAGGCAGGAGAATTGCTTGAACCTGGGAGTAGGAGGTTGCAGTGAGTTGAGATCATGCCACTGCACTCCAGCCTGGATGACAGAGTGAGACTCCGTGAGACTCCATCTCAAAAAACTAAACTAAACTAAAATAAAATAAGACACAGTGTCTGCCTGGTGTCTCCTGGACTCTCGTTCTTGGAACTCAGCCACCAAGTCAAGAGGAGCCAAGCCGCCCCCATGGGAGGAACCACCCATTGGCACCACCTGGCCAGCCATGGGATGAGCCTTCTTAGAAGGGAAATGTTCTAGTCCCCTCATCAGCTGAGCCACCCCAGCTGCTGTCACATGGAGCAGAGACGAGCCTTCTCTGGTGTACTTTGCCTAAATCACAGATTTGTGAGCAAAATAAGTTTTTGTTACTGTTTTAAGCCACTGAGTTTTGGGGTGATTTGTTACTTAGCAAAAGATGACCAGAGCAATGGTTGTAGGCGCTTAGAGAAGGCAGCAGGAAGACTTGAAGGTATTGGTGTCTGCCCTTCCATGGAGAGGCATGTTCTGCCCTTTATTTGAGGGCCCAGTCCTGGGACTGGTCGGGCTGGGGAACTGGTGAGGGATCGCCACTCTCCATTAAGGTATTTCATGGCAGATCTGGTTTTTTTCTTTTTTCTTTTCTTTTTTTTCTTTCTTTTTTTTTTTTTTGTGAGACAGTCTCACTCTGTCGCCCAGGCTGGAGTGCAGTGGCATGATCTTGGCTCACTGCAGCCTCCCCCTCCCAGGTTCAAGTGATTCTCATGCCTCAGCTTCCCGAGTACCTGGGATTACAGGCATGAGCCACCAGATCTGGGTAATTTTTTGTATTTTTAGTAGAGATGGGAGTCTCACCATGCTGGCCAGGCTGGTCTTGAACTCCTGACCTCGGTGATCCACCCACCTTGGTCTCCCGAAGTGCTGGGATTACAGGTGTGAGCCCCTGCGCCTGGCCTAGATCTGGGTTTGTTTGTGTTATTGTATTTTTTTTTTTTTTTTGAGACAGGGTCTCACTGTTGCCCAGGCTACAGTGCAGTGGTGCCGTCACAGCTCACTGCAGCCTTGACCTCCTGGGCTCAGGTGATCCACCCCACTCAGCCTCCCAAGTAGCTGGGACCACAGGTGCGCACAACCACGCCTGGCTAATTTGTGTATTTTTTGTAGGGATGGGGGTCTCATTATGTTGCCGAGGTGGATCTTGAACTCCTGGGCTCAAGTGATCCTCAGTCCTCGTCCTCCCAAAGTGCTGGGATTATAGGCAAGAACCACCGCGCCTGACCCGGTTTTTAAAAAAATGATCAATTTAAGCTTTCATAGACTGTCCATCTTTTTCAGTTCTGGGGATGCTTCACCCATTGGCCAAGGGCCCTGACCCCTGCAGCACTCTCTGCTCCCAGCTGGCCGCCCCTTCCATCACCGAGCCCGCCCCATCTCAGACTCTCCGTCTTTGCCACTCCAGGGTCCTGTGAGAGATCAGGGGACGTAGTCTTGTTGGCGGCGTCTCTCCGTCGTCTGTGGCCTGCAGAGCTCAGAGGCTCCTTGTGGGCAAGTCACAGGCCTTTGTAAAGGGAATGTTTTGGGGACATGATGAGGGACTCAGCCAATGGGTTGCATCCGACGAATCCGTTTGGCATTCCTGGCTCTCTACGCCATTGGATTCTCCTCTCTGTGCTCTACCGAGGAAATCCTGGCATCTCAGCTGGGCCACTGTTAAATCCAGGTTTCTTTCTTTTTGAGACAGTCTCATTCTGTCGCCCAGGCTGGAGTGCAATGGTGTGATCTTGGCTCCCTGCAACCTCTGCCTCCCGGGTTCAAGCGATTCTCCTGACTCAGCCTCCTGAGTAGCTGGGATTACAGGCGCCTGCCACTACGCCTGGCTAATTTTTTCTATTTGTAGTAGAGACGGGGTTTCGCCATGTTGGCCAGGCTGGTCTCGAACTCCTGACCTCAGGTGATTCACTCGCCTCGGCCTCCCAAAATGCTGGGATTACAAGTGTGAGCCACTGCGCCCGTCCAAGTCCAAATTTCCAGCAACAAATAGAGTGAACTGCTCCGGTTTCTCACAGATGCTCAGGCAGACAATTGAGCTCAGAGTCCCTGGAGTGCACAGCAGCCCTGACAGCGGGATCCACGCTCACCACTAGTCTCCAGCTTGAATTAGCAAAATCTTGATAATCTTGGGGTGTGGCAGGTTTTTACTCTTCTCCCTGGAGTCAGCTGGGATATCACTCCAGTTATGGGATTAGAGGCAACCGGGCGTGACGGGCCTGGGTGTTGAGGGGAATCAGCCTCCTGCTGCAGGAGGTGCTTCAGGCGAGGTCTCCCACAGTGGGAGCTGCCTCAGATAGGGAGGAGGGCAGCTTCTGCCAGCAAGCAAGGCTGAGTGGGACACCCTGGGCAGGGGGTCAGGGTTACCCCTCAGCTCCTTCCATCCCCACTTCCCCCCGCTCTGCTCTAAGGTTCACACAGGTTACCTGGGGAGGCTGAGAATTCAATTTCCGTTGTAATCCTCTGAGCCGTAGGGTAAAACTTGGGAAGTCATTTTCAGATGCCGCGGTCTTGCTACCAGAAGATTTTCTTCGCTGTTCTTCCTTGTTTTCTGATTTTCTCCCTCTGACTTCAACTGAGACTGCAGGGCCCTTGTGTGTGATTTTAAAGATGTCATCCTTCCCCTGCTGTTGGAGATTGCCAGCCCGCCCCTGGTCCTTGCAGTCAGCAGGGGGGATTCCTTCTGAGGCTCCAAGGGAGAATCCGGCCCATGCGTCCCCCGGCCCCTGGTGACTGTGGGCGGCCTCAGTGTCCCTTGGTCTGTAGAAACGTCACTCCGTCCTCTGCCTTCATCTTCCCGATGTGTTCTCTCATGTTATGATTGTGTCCAAATGTTCCTTTTTTTTTTTTTTTTGAGATGGAGTCTTGCTCTGTCACCCAGGCTGGAGTGCAGTGGCGTGATCCTGGCTCACTGCAAGCTCCGCCTCCCAGGTTCATGCCATTCTCCTGCCTCAGCCTCCCGAGTAGCTGGGACTATGGGCACCCGCCACCAACCCCAGCTAATTTTTTGTATTTTTAGTAGAGACGGGGTTTCACCATGTTAACCAGGATGGTCTCGATCTTCTGACCTCGTGATCCGCCCACCTTGGCCTCCCAAAGTGCTGAGATTACAGACGTGAGCCACCGTGCCCGGCCAAATGTTCCCTTTTTATAAGGACAATATAGGTTATATGAGAGAACCTGCCCAACGCCACCCACCTTAACTAGTTACATCTGCAATGATGTCATCTCCAATTGAGGTCCCATTCTGCAGCGCTAGGGGGTAGGACTTCAACCTGTGAGTTTTGGGGAGGCACAATCCGCCCTTAACACAGCAATGAGGTCATCACCTAAGGTTTGCCCGGGAAAACAGGAACCCCTCTGGGCATTTCGAGAAGGGAGTTATTTAATACAAAGGATCAAGTGCTTCAAAAATCATTTAAGAGTTGGAGGAATGAAGGCCGGGGAGTCCCATCCCTGGATCTTGGGGACGTGGCGAATGTTTAGGGTCGGGAGGTTGCAGGGACCGCAGCAAACCCTTGGTGATGGCCACAGCTGCCGCCAGCACCAGCGTGAAAAGGCCCACCCGCCACAGTAAGACCTCATGTGGGCCAGAGCCAGGAACAAGGACACAGATTCTACTCCTCTCCCACCACCCCTGTCTCACGAGGGCCCTTCCTGCTGGGGACACTCGCCTGGGATCCCTCAGCAGGCAGCAGGGGGCCAAGCTGCCCACAGCTGGCCTGGAACATGGGATGGGAAGGCTGTGGGGATCCAGAAGGTTCCATTGAGGAGGTGACATTTGGGGTGGCCTTCAAATGTCACACGAACGGGGAGGCAGCCGGTGAGAAAATGTGGCTCCTGTGAGGCACCAATGACGTAGACATGACATCATCATCCAATTGGTCCCTCTGCCCAGGTGTCCACCAGCCTCTGGGGGTGGTGCTGGTGGCTCCATTCCACAGAGGTGGCCCTAGGCCTTCTGGGTGCAGGAACTGACCAATGCAGTCACCAGTGGAGGAAGCCCTCCCCACTCTCTGTCCCTCATCTCTTCCCTGGCCACGCGGCCAGCTTCCTCCTAGGGCTGGAGAGCCGTTGGGTGGAGAGGGCAGCCCTCCTTCTCTGCCTTCCAGTCCCAGCCTAGTCAGCTGCAGCCATGGTGGGTGAAGACCTATGGCTGCCCGGCCTAGGAGTCGCGCCCATGCCTTAGCCCATGCCTAGCGGGGAGGGAGGGAAGGTGGGGCCGAGAGGCATGGAGGGAGGGAAAGGGCCTTTTGCTGTGTTGCAGGTGACCTGCCTGGGCTGCGTGCTGACACTTGGCTTGGGCCAGGAGACCCTGAGATCATGAACTGGGGGCTGCACCTCTCCTTGCAGGTGCCCCGCGTCGGTGGGACCCAGGGGATGTGGGAGAGCTGCCACCTTCTCCATGGGCCGGGGGAGTGTCCGGGCAGGGGCTCCCACGCTCCTGGTGGGATCTTCAGGGTCATACTAAGCAGCCGTGACTCAGGGAGCAGAGAAAATGATGAGCCCGACGAACATTCTGGAAGAAGTCAAAAGAAGCAAATCCCCCAGGCATGGGCCAGAACCCGGAAAGTGCTGGTGCCAGACACAAGTGCAGGGTTGGAGGGACCCGCGGCTGCAGACACTCCCTGGGGCGCGGCGATGGGCGGCCTAGGGAAGAGAAGGTGTCCTTGGATGGGCTGCGCCAGCGCCAGCGCCGGGGAGAAGTGGGCTGCTCCCCAGAGGAGGCCCCGGGTGGTCCAGAGGGAAGACCCTGCTTGCTGGGGACCCTCAGGGACCCGTGGAGTGGGGGCGCTGGGTTGCAGGGGGTCAAGGGTGCTTGAGCATCTTTTTTTTTGTTTTTTTTTGTTTTTTGTTTTTTTTTTGAGACGGAGTCTCGCTCTGTCGCCCAGGCTGGAGTGCAGTGGTGCAATCTCGGCTCACTGCAAGCTCCGCCTCCCGGGTTCACGCCATTCTCCTGCCTCAGCCTCTCCGAGTAGCTGCGACTACAGGCGCCCGCCACCACGCCCGGCTAATTTTTTGTATTTTTAGTAGAGACGGGGCTTCACCGTGGTCTCGATCTCCTGACCTCGTGATCCGCCCGCCTCGGCCTCCCAAAGTGCTGGGATTACAAGCGTGAGCCACCGCGCCCGGCCTTGAGCATCTTTTGGGTGCTTGAGCGCTGCGGTAGAAATGGGGCAGGAAGGGGTGGCGCGGGGCCTCGGGGCTGACGTCTCAGCAGCCTGTCCCGCCCCGGCTGGCAGCTGCGACCCCCGCGCCAGGGGAAGGAGCAGCGGCTGCGGCGGCCACGCAGTGGCGCTGCAGGACAGGGGACGCCGGCGGCCCTCGCAGCTGGGGCGGCTCCCAGACCCCGGTGGGAGAGACCCCGGACCCCGGCAGGCGGGACCCCAGACCCAGGTGGGAGGACCTCAGCCCGGAGGAGGCGGGACCCCACACCCCTGCGGGAGAGACCCGCAGACCCCTAAAGGAGGCCCCCAGACCAAGGCAGGCCGCCCCGGGGTCCTCGCGGGCCCCTCCGCTGGGCAGGCTCCTGCGCCCACCGCAGCAGAGACTGGGGTCCCGGAAGCCCGTGGGGGGCGGGGGCGGGGGCACGGGGAGTGGGAGGCCCTGTGGCTGCGGGACCTGCAGGGCTTGATTAAGTCACTCCCTCACTCATTCACTCATCCATTTATTCACCTGCTCCCGCCCTCCCTCTTCACTCATTCATTAATTCATCCATTTATTCACCTGCGCATTCATTTCCTCCCTCATTCATTTATTCACTCGCTTATTCACTCACTTCCTCATTCACTCATTCATTCATCTGCTCATTAACTCCTTCACTCCCTCCGTCCCTCAGTGACTCACTCAATCATTCACTCATTCATTCACTCCCTTCCTCACTCATTCCCTCATTCATTCCCTCATTCATTCACCCATTCATTCCGTCACTCATTCACTCACCCACTCATTCTCTCATTTATTCACTCACTCCCTCATTCACTTGCTCGTTAACTCACTCCCTCCGTCCCTCACTGGCTCACTCATTCACTCATTCATTCACTCACTCATTGACTCATTCACCCGCTCTTTAACTCCCTCACTCCGTCTCTCCATCCCTCACTGGCTCACTCATTCACTCCCTTCCTCACTCATTCATTCATTCACTCACCCACTCCCTCATCCACTCATTGACTCACCCACTCCCTCATTCAGTCATTGACTCACCCACTCCCTCACTCATTCACTCATTCATTCATCCTCTCATTCACCCACTCATTCACTTACACACACACACACTCATTCATTCCCTCACACACTCATTCATTCATTCACTCACACACATTCCCTCACTCATTCGCTCACACACTCATT
The DNA here is from genome assembly GCF_009828535.3 of Hylobates moloch. NCBI lineage: Eukaryota > Metazoa > Chordata > Mammalia > Primates > Hylobatidae > Hylobates > Hylobates moloch. The sequence goes on along the minus strand of NW_026652290.1, from coordinate 6,845,683 downwards.
CACTGACTCACTCATTCTTTGACTCATCCACCCATTCGCCCACCCACTCATCCACCCACTCACCCACCCACCCATTCATACACTTGCTCATTAACTTTTTCACCCACTCATTCACTCACTCACTCACTCACTCACTCACTCACTCATACACTCATTCATATTCATTCATTCCTTCAGCGCCTACCATGGGCAGGCCCTGCTCTGAGAACTGCAGTCCCTTTGTCATGGGGTTTGCATATGACAGAGGACACAGGGGAATGGAGGGGGTGCTGGGCTGGAGGGATGTTGGGTGGGTAGTTGAGGATGTGGCATCTGATCTCAGGAGCCTGAACCTCAGATAGAGGGACAGCGGGGTGACAGTGCAGTGCCAGGACTGGCTGCTGGGTGGGGCATGGCAGCCCCCCGGGCTGGTCCACCCCTGTTCTCGGACAGCCAGAAGCGCTTGGCCCTCGCCCAGGAGGGACTGACCTCACTTGGATTTTCACCCTGGCTGCTCCCCCTGGGGAGAAGGGGTCGTGGTGGGAAACAGGCTTGGAGGCCATGGGTCGACCCGGTGAGAGCAGCTGGATAGGCAGGAGTGGCTCTGAGGGGGAGGGGCATGGGGGCGAGGTCAGCCTTTGGCCTAAGCCCCTGGGCAGACGTGGCGCCACTTAGGAGATGACATCGGCAGACACAGGGGTCACAGGCTGCACACACGCCACTGCCCCAGCTCCCACACAGCCAGCCTTCCAGGAGGATGGGGGACCGTCTGCATTCCACGGGGGAAACTGAGGCAGGGAGGAGTAAAGTGGCCTGTGCAGGGTGGAGCTGGGATGGCCAGGCAGGCAGCTGCAGTGGCCCCCCGGGAGTGATGGTGGTGGCCGGAATCAGGCGGCTGGGTGGCTCACGTGCCTGAGGGGACATGAGCAGCCAGGAGGGGGACCACCGGGGCCTGGAGGGTGTGTTTTGGGTGGTCTGTGCCTGTGGTCTGAAGCTCGAGAAGGATGCTGGGGTGGGATGGCTTGAAAAGAGCCAGGAAGGGGGCGAGAAGGCCAGGCTTGGGGCAGGAGAGGAAGCCCGGGGAGGCGGGATGAGCTTACATCAGCTGCAGCCACAGGAGGCTGCCACAGGCCCTCAAACGGTCCTTGCATCCCTGCGCACACTGCGCTGGGTTGGTCTGAGTGACCAAGGGCAGAGCAGAGTGATGGCAAGTCACTTCTGAGATTGGGTCATTAATGGCACAGTGGCCTCCATCTTGGCTGACAGCTGGATGGCCACCCCTGGGAGACGTGAGCCCGGCTTCCTGCTGAGCTGCTTTTGGTCTCCTGGCCTGGGAGTGTGTGGGATGATGTTGGCTGCTTTCAGCTGCTGAGTCCTTGGGTCACTTCTTGCGCGTGATAGATGATGAATGTGTGTGGCTCAGGCCGCCCCTGGAGTCAGAATTCTGCAGCTCAGCTGCTGGCTGGGTTCATCTCAAGCCTGGGAGGCTGCCGGAATCGCCTCCATGCTCTTCTGAGTGGCTGAGGGCAGGAGGCCTCAGTCCTGGCCACAGGGGCCCCTCCAGGTGACTCCCCCCAGAGATGAGGGGATTACAGAGCTGGGGGCTGGGCTGCTGGCCTCTTGACCATGAGAGCAGCGAGTCCCTGGGGTTGCCTGATGTCCACCTGTTTCTCTGGGCTGTTCCAGGCCTGAATTTATGTCTCATGACTCCAGGCCCCTTATGGTCCTTGGCGAGTTCTTAGGTCCTAGTCTCTTCATGCTGCTGTAACAGAATTTGGAGACTGGGTAATTTATGAACAATGGACATTTCTTTCTTGCAGTTCTGGAGGCTGAGAAGTCCAAGGTCAAGGTGCTGGAGTCCCGTGTCTGGGGAGGGCGGCTCTCTGCTTCCATGATGGCGCCTTGAGCACTGTGTCCCCCCATGGCGGGAGGCAGGAGCGCAAAAGGGAGCTGAGGTGTGAAGCCTCTTATACAGGCCTTAATCCCACTCACCGGGGAGGCGCCCTCATGACCCAATTACCCGGAAGGGCCCCACCTCTTAACATGCTAGACTGAGGATTCGGTTCCAACAGGGGTTTTGGAGGGACACGATGTTCAGACCACAGCAGCGGGCACCTTCCCTCTCAGGTTGCACTCTTAACACTCTTGAGAGACTTCTGTATTTCACAGCAAATCCTCTCGCTCAAACCTAGAGGGACCAAAGGCACAACGGGAGCCACATTCTCTGGCGTCAGTTTGTATTTTTGTCAATGAAAAAGAATGGAAGTGGAATTCATATAACCTGCAATTAACTAATTTTTTATTTTTATTTTTTAGAGACAGGGTCTCATTCTGTCACCCAGGCTGGGGTGCGGTGGCAATTATAGCTCACTGCAGCCTCCAACTCCTGGGCCCAGGCAATCCTCCCACCTCGGCCTCCCGTGTAGCTAGGACTACAGTCTCTGCCACCACATCTAGCTAACAACTAACCATTTTATTTTATTATTTATTTATTTATTGAGACAGAGTCTTGCTCTGTTGCCCAGGCTGGAGTTCAGTGGTGCAATTTTGACTCACTGCAACCTCTGCCTCCCAGGTTGAAGTGATTCTCTTGTCGTCTCAGCCTCCCAAGTAGCTGGGATGACAGGCATGCACCACCACATCTGGCTAATTTTTGTATTTTTAGCTGAGATGGCATGTTGACCAAGCTGGTCTTGAACTCCCGACCTCAGGTGATCCACTCACCTCGGCCTCCCAAAGTGTTGTGATTACAGGTGTGAGCCACTGCGCCTAGCCCCATTAACCATTTTAAAGTGTACATTTCAGTGGCATTTAGTGTATTCACAATGTTGTACAACCACCTTCTCTATCTGGTGTCAAAACATTTTAATCACCCCAGAAAAATACTCAGTAAGGGCCGGGCTAGGTGGCTCATGCCTGTAATCCCAGCACTCTGGGAGGCTGAGGCAGGCAGATCACCTGAGGTTGGGAGTTTGAGACCAGCCTGACCAACATGGAGAAACTCAGTCTCTACTAAAAATACAAAATTAGTTGCAGTGAGCTGGGATCACGCCATTGCACTCCAGCCTGGGCAATGACAGCAAAACTCCATCTCAAAAAAAGAAAAAAAAAAAGAAAAGAAAAGAAAAGAAAAATACTAAGTGGCACCCCTCATTCCTCCTCTCCCCCCACCCCTGGGTACCACCAGTCTCCTTTCTGCAGTTGGGCTGGTTTTACCTATTCTGGATATGTCATATAAAAGGAATTGCACAATACGGCCTCTGGAATCTGGCCTCTTTCATTCCATGTGTTTGCAGGAGGCATCCTCATCACAGCTTCAGTGCTTCCTTTTCAAGGCTGCATAATATTCCACCGTATGAATATACCACATTGTGTTTATCCATTCATTTGTTGTTGGACCTTTTGTGGTTTCTGCCTTTTGGCCATTATGAATAATGTCCTATAAATATTCCTGTACAAATTTCTGCATGGACATGTTTTAATTTCTCTTGGGTATATATCTGGGAGTGGAATTGCTGGGTCCAATGCCGATCCTGTGCTTAACTTCTTGAGGAACCGCCGAACAATTTTCCCCAGTGGCAGCACCATTTTCCATTTTCACCAGCAATGCAGGAAGGTTTCGATTTGTCCACATCTTCACCAACCCTTGTGATTTTCTGGTTTTCTTTTTTTTTTTTAATTGTCAAATGATCCTTTATTGAAATATCTTCCTTTGTGCTTCTTAACTAGCTGGGAATTCCCTGGCACCACTGTTGATGTCACCTATGATGTCATGAGGATGGAGGCCATCAGCATTGCAGCCCAGAGACTGGGCAGTCCCCAGGATCTTTTTAATGGTTCCAGAGAGTTCTCTGGCTAAAGGTCAGTGCCGCATCTGTGCAGCAATGTTGACAATCTCATCAAAAGTGATATTTCCACTGTGTTTAATGTTTTTCTGTTTCTTTCTGTCTCCTGGCAGTTCCTTGAGGGCTTTGACGATCAGGGCAGAGGCAGAAGTCACCACCTCAATCTGGGCCTGTCTGTTCTGAATGGTCAGTTTCACTGTAATCCTCAGACCCTTCCAGTCACCGGTTGCCTTGGCAATGTCATCACCAGCCTTTTTTGGAGAGAGACCCAGAGGGCCGGTCTTGGGGGCCAGTGCAGATGTGGCACCGACTTTGCCCCCACTGCACCTCAGGTATACGACTTTGCTCTTGTTGGGGTGGAACTTCAGGGTATGGTGAAGGCAGCTGGTGTCAGATGAACCAGGATTCGGGACGACTGAAGAGAGTTGCCAAAAGCTGGTTTTCTTTCTAAATTAAAGCCATCCTAGTAGGTGTGAAGGAACCTCATTGTAGTTTTCATGTCCATTTCCCTAATGGTTGGTAATGAGCATCTTTTCACGTGCTTATTGGCCGTTTTTCACCTGCTTTGGAGAAGGTATTTAAATCCTTTGACCATTTTAAAATTAGGTCGTTTGTCTTTTTTTTTTATTTTTATTTTTTATTTTTATTTTTTTTGGAGACAGAGTCTCACTCTGTCACCAGGCTGGAGTGCAGTGGCACGATCTCGGCTCACTGCAACCTCCGCCTCCCTGGTTCAAGTGATTCTCCTGCCTCAGCTTCCCGAGTAGCTGGGACTACAGGTGCGCACCACCATACCCAGCTAATTTTTGTATTTTTAGTCGAGATGGGGTTTCACCATGTTCGCCAGCATGGTCTCAATCTCTTGACCTTGTGATCTGCCTGCCTCGGCCTCCCAAAGTGCTGGGATTACAGGCATGAGCCACTGTGCCCGGCTTATTATTATTATTTTTTTTTTGAGATGGAGACTTGTTCTTTCACCCAGGCTGGAGTGCAGTGGCAAAATCTTGGCTCACTACAGCCTCCGCCTCCTGAGTTCCAGCGATTCTCCTGCCTCAGCCTCCTGAGTAGCTGGGACGACAGGCGTCCACCACCATGCCCGGCTAATTTTTGTGTTTTTAATAGAGACAGGGTTTCACCATGTTGGCCAGGCTGGTCTTGCACTCCTGGCCTCAAGTGGTCTGCCTGCCTTGGCCTCCCAAAATGTTGGAATTACAGGTGTGAACTCCTGTGCCTGGCCTGGGTTGTTTGTCTTTCTGTTGTTGAGTTGTAAGAATTCTTTATATATTCTGGATATTAAACCCTTATCACGTACATTATTTACAAATAGTTTAATCCATTTCTGTAGGTTGTCTTTTCACATTCTTTTTTGAGACAGGGGTCTGGCTCTGTCACCCAGGTTGGAGTGCAGTGGCGTGATCATAGCTCACTGCAGCCTCAACCTCCCAGGCTCAAGTGATTCTCCCGCCTCAGCCTTCCAAGTAGCTGGGACCACAACCATGTGACACTACAACCGGCTATTTTTTTTTTTTTAAATTTGTAGAGACAACGTCTTGCTATGTTGCCCAGGCTGGTCTTGAATCTTGAACTCCTGGGCTCAGGCAATCCTCCTGCCTCAGCCTCCCAAAGATCTGGGATTACAGCCTGAGCCACTGTGCCTGGCAGGATAATGTCTTCTGACGCACAAAAGTTTTTCATTTTCATGAAGTCTGATTTATCTATTTTTTTCTTTTGGTGTCAAATCTAAGAATCCATTGCCAAATCCAGGGTCATTAAAATTTACTTCTATGTTTTTTTCTAGCTGTTTTATAATTTTAGTTCATGTGTTTAGGTCATTGATCCACTTTGAATTAGTTTTCAACATATGGTGTGAGGTAAGAGTCCAGCTTCATTGTTTTTGGCATGTAAATCTCCAACTGCCCCCGCATCATTTGTTAAAAAGGCCATTCTTTACCCTTTATCCACTGAATGGTCTTGTCACCCTTGCAAAAATCAATCAGTCATAGTAGATCTTTGGGTTTATTTCTGGGCTTTCTGTTTTATTCTATTGCTCCGTACGTCTATTCCATGCCAGTACCACATAGTTTTGATTACTGCAGCTTTGTAGTACGTTTCGAGATTGAGAAATGTGAATCCTTGAATTTCTTCCTCCCCACACCAACACTATTTCTTCTTTACTTTTTAGAGATGACATCTCCTATGTTGCCCAGGCTGGACTCCCTTCCCGGCCTCAAGAGATCCTCCTGCCTCAGCCTCCTCAGTAGCTGGGACTACAGGCACAAGCCACTACATGTGGCTAATATTTTCTTTTGCAAGAAGAAAATTATTTTACAATATTATTTTATGATATTATAATTCTTTTACAATATTGTTCTGGCTATTTGGGGCCCCTTGTAGTTCCATATCAATTTGAGGATTGGTTTTTCTTTTTTCTTTTTCTTTTTGGAGACAGGGTCTCACTGTCACCCAGGCTGGAGTGCAGTGGTGTGATGATGGCTCGCTGAAGTATTAACCTCTTAGGGACAAGTGATCCTCCTGCCTCAGCCTCCCAAGTAGCTGTGATCCTCCTGCTTCAGCCTCCTGAGGAGCTGGGATGACTACGCCAGCATGCCTGGCTTTTTTTTTTTTTTTTTTGAGATGGAGTCTCGCTCTGTTGCCCAGGCTGGAGTGCAGTGGCGTGATCTCGGCTCACTTGAAGCTCTGCCTCCCGGGTTCAGGCCATTCTTCTGCCTCAGCCTCCCGAGTAGCTGGGACTACAGGCGTCTACAACCATGCCCGGCTAATTTTTTGTATTTTTAGTAGAGACGGGGTTTCACCGTTATTAGCCAGGACCATCTCCATCTCCTGACCTTGTGATCTGCCCGTCTCAGCCTCCCAAAGTGCTGGGATTACAGGCGTGAGCCACCGCGCCCGGCCTAACTTTTGTATTTTTTGTAGAGTGGGGGTTATGTTGTCCAGGCTGGTCTTGAATTCCTAGGCTCAAGCAATCCACCTGCCTCTGCCTCCCAAAGTGTTGGGATTACAGATGTGAGCCACTATGCCTAGCCTGGTTTTTCTATTTCTGTGAAAAAGGCCATTGGAATTTTGATAGAGATTGCCTTGAATCTGTAGATCATTGTGGGGTGTATTGCTAACTTAACAATACTAGGTCATCCAATCCATGAATGTGTGATGTCTTTCCATCTATTTAGGGCCTCTTACTTTCAGCAATGTTTTGTAGTTTTCAGTGTCAAAGTCTTTCATTTCCCTTGTCAAATTTGTTTCTAGGTATTTTATTCTTTTGCATCCTATTGTAAAAAGAATTGGTTTCTTAATTTCCTTTTCAGATTGTTCATTGCTGGTGTGTCATTTTTCTCCCAGACCAAAAAGTTTTTAAAAGTAAAACAGAAGCAAACCCATGGCCGGGTGCAGTGGCTCACGCCTGTAATCCCAGCACTTTGGGAGGCCGAGGCGGGCAGATCACGAGGTCAGGAGTTTGATACCAGGCTGGCCAACATGGCAAAATCCCTTCTTTATGAAAAATACAAAAATAAGCTAGGCATGGTGGTGCACGCCTGTAATCCTAGCTACTCGGGAGGCTGAGGCACAAGAATCACTTGAACTTGGAAGGCGGAGGTTGCAGTGAGATGAGATTGTGCCGCCGCACTCCAGCCTGGGTGACAGAGTGAGACTCCCATCTCAAAAAAAAAAAAAAAGGCTGGGCGGGGTGGCTCATGCCTGTAATCCCAGCACTTTGGGAGGCTGAGGCGGGCGGATCACGAGGTCAGGAGATCAAGACCATCCTGGCTAACACAGTGAAACCCCGTCTCTACTAAAAATACAAAACAAAACAAAACAAAACAAAAAAACAATTAGCCGAGCGTGGTGGTGGGCGCCTATAGTCCCAACCACTCGGGGGGCTGAGGCAGGAGAATGGCGTGAACCCGGGAGGTGGAGGTTGCAGTGAGCCGAGGTCGCACCACTGCTCTCCAGCCTGGGCGACAGAGTGAGACTCTGTCTCAAAAAAATGAAAAAACCCAAAAACCACCCACATGGGTCCCACTTTGCCTTTGATTGTGGTTGTTGGCCTCTGTCACCTTCTTCCCTGCAGAGCCTCGGGGTGGCCAGTCTCCTCCCCCCCCTTTTTTTTTTTGAGGTGGGAGGTGGGGAGTCCTGAACTGCCTTTCCCGCCACATCAGGACCCAGGGCCAGGGACAGCGGGCGTCTCAGGGGCTGCATGGACGATGGGGGAGGACGTGCAGGCTGGCAGGGGAGGGGGTGGAGCGCATGGGCTGCCTGGCCATGAAGCCTGATTTGCCAGGTGGGAACCGAGGGGCCTGTGCTCCAAGAGACACGTCCAGGGACTGCGACCCATTTCCAAAGGGCCTTTTCTCCTTTCAGCGATGCTGTTAAGAAGGACAATGAATCATGCGCCACAAGAATCTTGGGAGAACCCACGAGCTTGGGAGCTGGTGACAGACCCCCCCTTAGAGCGCTCCCTGCACAGCTACACAGCGACCCCGCCCCTGCCTGCCCATCAGGACGGCTCCGCAGCTGCAAAGGGCGAGTGCTTGCTTCCCAAGTCAGGGCCCAGCTCCAAGGTTCTCCTCGCCTCGCTCTCCTCCATAAGCCTCAGGGACCCGGTGGCCACGGCACCCCCAGTTCTCCCCAGAGTTGCTGTTCCCACCTCTGGCTGTGAGGTGGGTGGTGTGGCAGAGGGGGCTGGCCTGGGATGTGGGATCCTGCTGTGAGCGGCACCAGGGGGGTTTGTCGTGCTGACACTGATGACAGAGGTGAACTCATGGCCCCCCGGCCCTGGGGAGCAGAGAACCCCCTTCCAGGCAGCAGGGCAGAGTAGGTGCATCCAGCACCTTCCATGGTTGCAGCCCTCCACCAGGAGTCAGGGCACGCCATGCCTTCTCTGCCTCACAGTGGTGTGGCGGGGCTGGGCGTGTAACTCGTCCTGTGTTCTGTGGACACTGGTGCCTGGGTCACACGACAGCAGATGGAGCCTCAGAGCCCCAGGAGCCCTGTGGCTGCTCCTGCCCCTGGGATGGCAGGGCCAGCGCGGGGACTGTGGGGCTGAGGAGGAGGGACCCCTAGCTCATTATGCAGAGGTGGCGGCAGTCAGGCGGACAGGGTGGGCACGGGAAGGGAGGATGGGATGGGCAGGGAAGCCGCCCCGACAGCCGCAGTGAGGCTCCTTCCCAAGGTGGAGGGTGGAGGAGGGGGAAGGACAGACAGGCCCACGCAGTGGGGCTCTTCCTCCTCCAGCTCGGGAGCCACTGATAGGACGTGGCCTCAGCTGGGTGGCACCAGGTGACCGGGCCCAACTCAGGGTCTGCTCTCCTCTGATGGTCCAGGCGGGTACCGTGCGGCCCTGGGACTTGGCATAGGCTGAGCTGTGGCAAAGAGCTGTGTTATTCCCAGCTCCCAAGCCCTGTGGCACCTGCAGTTGTGGAGAAGTCCTCAGGTGACCTCGAACAGTGTCCATCAGGTGCCTCCTGGTGTCAGTGCCGTTCTGGAAGCTTCTATGGTCTTGTTTGGTGCTCACAGCACTCATGCCTGCAGTAACCATCCCCACGTTAAGGTGAGGTACAGGCTGGGGCTTGGAGGTGCCACAGTGGCGCCAGTGTCCCAGGGCCATCTAGCAAACCACCGTGGGCCCAGCAGCCTGAGTGGCAGGCCTGTATTCCCTCTCCACCCACCCTGTCTGGAGGCCGGACTTGGAGACAGAGGGGCCTCTGGGCGATCTTCTTCTGGGACCACTCTCCCTGGCAGGTAGGCTGTGTCCTCATGTGGCCATCCCTCTGTGCACAGCTGTGTCCTAATCTTCCTTCTCATAAGGACACCAGTCCTATTGCATTAGGGCCACCCCGGTGACCTCATGTCACCATACTCACCCGTGCAAAGGCCCTGTCTCCAAGTACACCCGCAGGCCCAGGTGCAGGGGCTTCCGCAGGCAGATGTGGGAGGTCCTGCTCGGCCCCTGCCCTGGCCTCCCCGCCCACCCTGTGTCCTTCAAGGGTTCCTTCCTGGTCTGTGCCTGACTCTGAGGCTCTGTCCTGTCTGGGGACGTGTGGGCTCTGGACCACCCGGTAACTGAATCTGAGACACAGACCCCCAGAGGCCAACTGCTCGGCCGCCTCCCGAGGGCTATCTGCCGAGACCCCTGGAAGGGGGCCAGGCACAGACGTGTGTTGGAGGCCACAGCTGCCCATCTGGCAGGTGCCTACAGTCTCACCCAGCAGAGCCATGCTGAGCGGGAGCCCCCATGAGAGGCAGCCTCAGTGGCTGGCGCTCCCATGGGCACAGGACAGCCCCTGTGGCCACCCCGGCCCTCACCGGCCCCTCGCCAGAAGGCCGAGCATTCCTCTTCATGGCGTCACCAGGCCTGGCCCCTTCACCACGGCCACGTGGGGTCCGGCAGTGGCAGGGGCAGGTGTGGACCTGGCTCAGCCCTCGCCTCCCGAGGCTGGCTTCTGCCGTGTGCCCATCCCCATGTTTACGAGAACTCGATTTGTACTCATCTCGGTGACAGAAAAACTGATGCTAATGGGAAAAATATGACTCTCTCAACAGGAGCCCGCCCGGCACAGCTGCGTGAGTGCCGGGCGTCCTTGCCTGAAACAAACTGCAACTCAGCGCGGGATTCCAGGATTCCACGGCAACTGCTCGTGCCCTGCGTTCCGGCCCCGGCTGGGGCTTGGGAGCAGCTGCTGTGTCATGGGGGATCCACTTGTTTATCGACAGCCCCAAGGACCTGGACATGGTGCCAGCTCCCCATGCCTTGGCCCCAAGATCTGGGAGACCCATTGGGGCCAGTGCTTCCCCCAACCCCACTGAGCATCTCCTTCCCGCCCTGTGTCCACCCACCTCCTGCCCAAGACCCCTGAGTGTTCGTGGGCTCTACCTGGTGGGATGGTCTTTGGCTTGTAGACAGGGGTTGGTTGGCAGCATAGCATCCCCTAACGATGTCCACATCCTAGTGGGAGCCTGTGACTACCTGGCTTGGGGGATACAGGTTGCAGATGAAAAGAAGGTTGGATCAGCTGACTTTAAACTAGGGCGGTGACCCTGGAGCATCCCGGGGGGCCCAGTGTAATCACAGGGTCCTTAAAAGTGGAGGAGGGGCCAGCGTGGGGCTCACACCTGCAATCCCAGAGCTTTGGGAAGCCGAGGCAGCAGGATCCCCTGAATCCAGAGTTTGAAGCCAGCCTGGGCCACAAAGTGAGACCGAGTCCTGTCTCTACAAAAAGTAAACAAAAATTAGCCGAGTGTGGTGGCGCATGCCTGTGGTCCCAGCTACTCAGGAGGCTGAGGTGGGAGGATTGCTTGAGCCTAGGTCAAAGCTGCAATGGCCATGATCACACCCCTGCACTCTAGCCTGGGTGACAGTGAGACCCTGTCAAAAAAAGAAAAAAAAAAGTGGAGGAGGGAGGCAGGCAAGTCGGGCTCAGTGAGGAGGGCCCAGGCTGCAGCAGGTGCCAGAATCTATCCTGAACAAGGAATGACATGAACACGAGGAAAGCCCTGAAGGGCCATTCAGTGCAGCGCTGAGCGAGAGGGGACGTCCTCGAGGAGCCACGAGCCTTGGTGATGAGGCCGTGGTGGGTGGGGGCCCAGCGGGTAGCAGGCGCCCCCTTGGCATGCGCAGTGGGGCTGGTGGCTCTGCGTATCACCCTGGTGCATCTGAGTCCCAAGCTGCCACTCCCACCGGCCTGCTCCGGGGCAGGGCGGGGCTTGCACAAGCAGCACCTGCAGGTCCTGAGTGCGTGGCTCCCCCAGCCCCAACACACCCCCCCGCCCGAGGGGTGGAGCAAAGGTCTCCGCACATGGCCTTGGGGTGGGGTTAGGACCCCAGTCCCTGCCACCACCCAACAGGCAGGGCTTTAGGCAAGTTACTCAGTGCCCTAGACCCAATTTCTGGTCGGCAGGTGAGAGGGGCCGGGGGCACGAGAGCCTGTTCCCAAGCTCTCCAGGAAGTCAGGCCCCTGAGGTGGCGAAGGCTGGCTGACATGACCATCCCCATGGACCCTTGCCTCCCACTCGCCCTGCAGGACTATGCCCAGGCCTGTTGCCTCTGCTGTGGCTTCCAGAACATTCTCCCCAGCTCCCAATCCCTGCACAGACCTTCCTGCTTGGGAAGAAGCTCAAGGGACAGGCCATGGCCTGCAGAGCAGAGTGTGATGTGGAAATAGGAGACTTTCAAGAATTGGCCAGATGGGGACAGGCATGGTGGCTCACGCTGGGAGGCTGAGGCAGGTGGATCACCCGAGGTCAAACGTTCGAAACCAGCCTGGCCAACATGGCAGAACCCCGTCTCCACTAAAAATATAAAAATTAGCTGGGTGTGGTGGCACGCACCTGTAATCCCAGTTACTCAAGAGGCTGAGGCAGGAGAATCGCTTGAACCAAGGAGGCGGAGGTTGAGGTGAGCCAAGATCGCACCACTGCACTCCAGCCTGGGTGACAGCGTGAGACTCCATCTCAAAACAAAAAGCAAACCCAAAAAGAGTTGGCCAGAGGGATGTGCAGATGTGATTAGCACTAAGGACCCGCACAGCCTGAGGGAGGCACGGCCCCTAGGCCTAGAAACACTTGTGGCCTGAGGAGGAGAAATGACAGGGGGCATGGGTCAGAGGCCCTGAAGTGGAGGAAGGGAACACGAGCCAAGAAGACTGGGGACCTCCAGAAGTGGGGAGAAGCGGGGAAGCGGCTTCTCCCCCAGGAACTCTGACGTGGCCCAGATTTCAATGCAGACTTGAATGGGGCCTCTAACGGTGAGAGGATAACTGTCATTTTAAAGAGAAAGAAACGTGTCCGGCCTACGTCACAAGACGGCTCTTGCCACACAGTATGCTCCCTGATGTGGGGTCTGTGCCACAGGGCTGGGGGCACTGCCTGGGAGAAAGGCTGCTGCCCAGGAGACAAGGACCGAGACCTTTGCACACTCCTGGACGTGCCAGGCCCCCTATGGCTGTAGTGCCTGCCTGGAGAGCACCCAGGACGCAGAGCTGCTGGTAGCCCTGGGGACAGCAGGGGGGACCTGGGCAAAGTCCGCCCACCCCCCAGAGCTCTGCTCTGACCGACGCCCCCCTGCGGTGGGGTAGGCAGTTTCCTTAAAGACACAGCCGCCAGCCGCGGAGTCTGCGGGTGTCGTTTACTGTTTGTCGCTCTCTGCTCTTAGCTTCACATTGCCATTTCGTGTTTTGTCAAAGTCTTTCTCAATTCGCATTTGGTAAAATAAATAGAGATAATGAACCTTTAGGCCGGCGCTCTCTCGAGCTCTGGTTAACATCGTGATTGAATTTTCGCATCAGACCTGTGAAGACAGCCCACGTGCAGGTGGCACGCGGTGCCCACGGGGGTGGGCTCCAGGGTGGAGTGGGGGCGAGGGGGTCTTGACCCCTCTGGAGCCACCTGCCTTTTGACAGGTGGTGATTTTGTCTCAAAACAAACAGAAACGCGTTAGGTAAGAATCGAGTTGAAGGACTGGATGGGAAGCTGTGTGTGCGGGTGGAGCTGGGCTTCTGGAAGATTCTGGTGTTGCCGCCTGGCATGCCCTGTGAGCTGAGTGAGGCCAGGACTCTCTACACCTTCCGGACCTGGCCTGCTCTCTCTGCCCAGACGTGGGGATGGGGTTCGTGCCGGAACCTTCTTCTGGTGAGAGCTTGCATTCCAAAAAGGAGCAGCGGAGGGGCCGCCTCTGTCCTGCCTTGTCACGTCCTGGCCAGCCCCAGCTCAGACTCCAGCTCAGCCCCCTGAGGACCAGGTGTTTCTCTGGACAAACGTGACCAGGCAGGGTTCCATCCACCCAGAAGATGCTCTTGGCCACGGTAGGCCGCCAGCCACACCGCAAGGGAGCCGGGCCTCACTGCGCCAGCTCTCACTCCCACGGTCATGGGCCTCTTAACGCCAGAATGAAGCCACCTGGCTCCTCCACCTCTCAATAATCCTCATTCCCGACGAACATGGAAAAAATGCTTTTCAAAATACCATCATTGTGGTTGTGTTCTGTTTGCAAAACTGCTCATACACGCCCTGTGGCCCCTCCTGGGCGGGACTGTCCACACAGCTTCTGTCTGCACCACAGGCCCAGCTACAAGCCAAGGTCGCATCAGCATGGGCGGCTCAGGGCTGGTGTCACCCGGAGCCGTCCGGGACCCGGCAGTGCCTCTCACCTGTGTGTGATGAATGTGTGCGGACAGAGCAGGGAGACCACGCTGCCTCCATGTGTGTGCCCCCACGTGCCGGCCGTGGTGCCTGCACATGCGTGTGCTACACCCGTGTGCGGGCACAGGCATGGAGACCACAGGCCGGGCTGCCGTCCCTGCGCCTGCGGGGAAGAGCAGCCCTTCAGAGGGAAAGAAGCCCCGTGGATTAAGGCAGGGGCTACATTGCCAAGGACCTGCCTCCCCTGTGCACGGCCACAGCGGCCCCTGCTGACAGCTCTGCGTGAGAGGGGCCAAAACTGGAGTCTAGAGACCTGGAGGTGTGGGGAGGGTGGGCTGTGGGGGAGGGGCTGCGCTCCTCCTGTTCAGTGCTGCTGCCAGCGGCCAAGGACAGCCCGGCCCCCTGGGTGGCTTCCTTCACACCCGCCAGCTGGAGGGGTGTCTCCTTCTTCCTCTCTCTTGGTTTCCCGAATTTCCAGTGTCCCCCAGCCGGCTAGGAAATGTCCCTGCTTGCGTGCACTGTGAGAGGCGGTGGGCCCGGCTGGGGCAGCGCCTCTCGCTCGCTCTTGGCTTGATGGGGACAGCTGCCCCAGGGACCCGTAGGAGCCCCAGTGCCTGCCTCTCTGCCAGGGCTCTGTCTAGGGGTTTTTCTGCAGCTAATGCTCTGATTACACGGAAATAAAATGAGGTGTTTCCCCTTTCAACGTCTCAGAGAAACACAGAACAGGAGAGGGACAGAGGCGCTGCGGCCGTGCGGGTGCACCTGGATGCTGGTGCTCAGTGGGAAGCCGCCGTCAACCCGAGCCCTCCCCTTCCCTGACATTCCGGACACGACAGCGAAGACAGACAAAAGCGAGTAGCAGGGCCCTCCTGCCGTCATCAGCAGCTAAGGCAGCAGCCAACGTTCACACTGCGGGGCCGCAGCAGCCGACGTCCCGTGCCCCGGTGGGTGGCGGCTTCACTATGTACAGCAGGCGGCCGTGGCCTGGTGGGACCGGGTCATGCCGCTATCTGACACGCTTCTCCACCGAGTACACGGAGATGTAGTAGTCGTTGCTTCCCACGGCCAGGTGAGGCTGCGAGGAGAGAGAAGGGGTGAGCAGGGGTTCAGGTGTGGGCAGACACTGTGGGGGGCGGGGGGCGCAGGCCAATCTGCATCCTTAGGCAGCTCCTGCCGGGGTCTCAGGAACCCCCGCGCCCACCTCAGGCCCGGAAATGCTGGGCCGGTCCCACCAGTCCTCTGCAGGGCCCGTGCCTGGTGCACCCCGTGAGGGGTGTGGAGCTGCCCCCGGGCCCTGCGTGTTTTTTTCGGGACTGCCCCACAGGGGCAGCTCTGGGATCTGATGTCAGCACAGCTGTATGCCTGGAGCCTCACAACACAAGGTGGCAGGTGGGCAGAATCCTAATCTAGAAACAACGGCCTGAAGCCACGTGGGGACGCTGCAACCAAGGCCAGGGTGCCGTGCAGGTGGGGCCCGGCCACACAGGGGACGGGGTGAGGGCTGCAGAGGGCACGGGGTGAGGGCCGCAGAGGGGACGGGGTGAGGGCCGCACAGGGGACGGGGTGAGGGCCGCAGAGGGCACGGGGTGAGGGCCGCACAGGGGACGGGGTGAGGGCC